>NC_051432.1:27671448-27694634 GCF_001649575.2 Kryptolebias marmoratus
AAAGGTGAAATCTCTGCTAAAATCTTGTGTTTTGAATCAACATTCATATAAACTAATTCATGTCATTTCAGTGAGTCATCATGGCTGTGCCCTGAGTCCTCTGTTGCTTCAGATGAGGCTGATCCCCATGGATTTACAAACACACACAAATAGATGTCATATACACATTCAAGCCACTTGTTTTAAATAAATGCTTCTATTTTAATTCAGTTTTGGTCTTCATTGTAACTGATGTGCAGGGGGAGAATGAGTGGTTGACCTCAGGATTTGACCTCTGGCTACGGCCCTGGTTGCAGAGTTGCATTCTGGGTCGTGCACTTTATTTCACTGCCCCACCATCAACTTTAGCTTTTACTAATTACATCTGTAATGCTCCTAAAATGGGATGGAGGCGCCCACAACTATTTAAATTTTCTCTCGAAAGAGTCCCAAATAAAACTCAAACGACGGGACTGAATCTCTGTGACTCGGAAGAGGAAGTTGAGAACAACCACGAACATCGAGACGTTCTGGAGACTTTTTTAAGAATACCCTTTACCATTCGCCAACAACTGCAGCCCCATGAAATACAACCTTTACCAGTTTGTGTGTGTGTGTGTGTGTGTGTGGAGGGGGGGACAGCATGTCAAAAAGAGGCTATTTGTTTTTAATGGTGTTTTTTTAAGCTCTGTCTTTATAAGGAAGCACACAGTCAGAACATTAAAATAAAACAGCAGCCAGAGAAAGTCCAGTTATCTTTGTGTGTGTGTGTGTGTGAGTGTGTGTGTGTGGACTTGTATTTGATACATTGTGGGGACAATTTTCCTAACATATACTACCTTGTGAGGACCGACTGCTCCTCGTGGGGACCAAAGCCTGGTCCCCACGAGGAGAAATGGTGTTTTTGGGTTAGGGGTTAGGTTTAGGACTAAGGTGTGAATTGAGTTTAGGTTTGGGTTAGGGGTTAGGTATGTACTGGTAATGGTTAGGGTTAGGGTAAGGGTCAGGGTTAGGCTGTAGTAAGGGTGTAGAAATGAATGGAAGTCAATGGAAAGTCCCTGCAAAGATAGAGAGACATAACATGTGTGTGTGTGTGTGTGTGTGTGTGTGTGTGTGTGTGTGTGTGTGTGTGTGTGCGTGTGTGTGTGCATAGATGGGATTCTGTTATTTATGGGGTGTTTAACTCACTGAGGGGACTGTAAGGAGACAGAGACGACTCGTTCAACAGAATCATCGCCAGAGAGCAACAAATTTTCTGTTTCGTCTCGTTCCTCTCCCCCCCACCCCCACCCCCCAGCTCTCCGTCTTTCTTTTCTCGATACGTTCCACAGAACTGAGGGATAATTCCCATCTTTCCCCTCCCTCAGACACTGAATCAAATCTAATTTCTCTCAGGTCCACTCCTGCTAATTTAGCGTTAACGCCTCGGTCCCGTCTCCTCCTCCTCCTTCATCTCTCCGCCGCTCTGCTGCCTGGAATGAAATTCAAGAGTAATTTTAAAATCTCCTTCTGAATCAAATCTAATTTTTCTCACCGTCTCTCAGTCTAATGTGTGTTTAAAAAGATCTCCTCCTCTCACTCATCTGTGAATCTCAGGAAACGGTGAGACTAAAGGAGGAATCCTCAGCATTAAGTGACAATAAAAAAAAAAACCTCTTTAGTTGTTTTATCTATTTGATACGTATCATTTTGGTTAATTTCTCTGGTTAATTTCATATCAACATTTCAGAGCTAAAACTAGTTGAGATTCCATCTGTAGTCTCCTGACACCAATTTTTGTCTGTAAATTGCATTTGCCCACACTCTGTCCATCTCTCTTGTCTCATTTTGTCTCTGGCACACTTTATCTCCCCGCCTCACCTCGCTCCCATCCTCCACCGCCGTGTGTTGCCAAGGCTGCGAGATGTCTGCTCGCAGAAAATGTCCCTGCGTATCAAAGAGGCTGCAGGGTTTCGAGTGGAAACAGCCGAAAGAAGGAAAAGGTCAACTTGAAAACGGAGAAGAGGGACGAGGGCCGAGCTGTGAAGAGCTGTGATTAACGGCGGAGAGGCCACAGTGCTGAAGGAAACTGACACCGAACTGCTCTGTCCTTTCAGTTTTCCTCCTGAAAATATTCATTTACTGCCTTTTTTTTCTTAAACCAGCATCATCACACTCTGTTTCAACTTGTCACAGCTCAGAAACAAGTATATTTAAAGGGATGGAGGTGTAATTAATGTCCAAAAAAAGATCATTATTAAACTGTAAATCCAAAAACAAAACAACTGGACTTCTATTCTGCAGCTGAAGACATCTCAAGTGTTTGGACTTCTTTGTTTGAAGACAAAATGCTTTCATATAGTAAATATGCACAAACATGTCAGATGCAAACCACAATGATAAATTTTAGAAAACAACTTTTGAAGGAGCAGAAACAGAAAACAAACACGATGCTTTAAAACCTTAATTCAACAATGAGTGTGAGAAAAAAACATAACAGCAAGTTAGAAAATGAATCTGAATCTGTCTTTAAATTGCAGTAAAAACATTATTTTATGAAGTGCAGCAACCAACAAATCAAAATTATTAAAAAGTATTTTCCCAAAGCAACATAAAGACGACAGTTCAGGAGGTTTATTTTTATAAAACACAAACTTTAATGAGCAAAAACAGAAACTGCATTTTGAAGAAAAGGAAGAAAAACTGCAATATTTCAGAAAACACAACAAAAAGCTGCAGCGAAAGAACAGATTTGTTTTATCAAGAATAAAAATCTGAACATTAAGAAATTTAAGGTAAAACAGAAAAACATTTTGAGAAACTCTGCAGTAAACAGAAATCCGGACGAAGATTAATGAACCAGAAATTTAGAAAGCAAACAAAGAAAAGTCTAGAAAACAATAAAAATTTAATTTAAAATCTGCATCATGTCAAAAGAAAACAAAAAACCGAGTAAAATATCTCAGAAAATGTGCTTAAACTCTCATCTAATCTGTGAATATTTAAGTGTTCATTAATTCTTTCCCTTTAAGATTTATTGTTTTATTCTGAATTATTGGTTCAATTCAAGGGAACCAACAGCTTCATGATAAACAAGTTCATCTTCTATTCAAACATCAGCTTCTGTTTATGTGTTATTATCTGGATCATATTAATTACAGATAATAATAATAATAACCTAACAGGCCTGAACTGAAACAACAAAATGACAGATTTCCTGTCTTCAAACATGTTCGTCTCTTTCTAACCTCGTCAGAACGCTGCTAACATTTATTCAGATTCTTTGTGCTCTTCCTTCTCATATTTAATGTTTTTTTTTCTGCACAGCCCTCCAAAAACATTAAAATTCAATCACTACAAGCACATTTGTCCCCCCAGGACATCGCTGAATGGCACGCAGCGACAGACGAAGGTGCTCCAATCAGCGGCCTTCTCCCGTCAACACACACCTGTAATTTGCATGACTTTGGACCCGTTAGCTGATGGCTCACACCTGCAGCTTAATGTCATGTTGTGACGCACACTCGGTGCACTTCATAACAGGATTTAAAGACCCAACGATGCTTTAAGGAATGCATATCACCAAGACAAAAATCGTCTTTCTGTGTTGAGTTTCTCAGTCTCACATAATATAACAAGATCTCAAACAATTAATGCTCATGATATGTGTCAGGGATGACTCTCAGCTACTACTACTACCATTTTGGTGCTTTCGAGACAAAGTTGAGAAAGGTTTGAGAAGAGTTTGAGACGCCTGCAACAACTCTGAGAGGAAATTTGCTGCACAAATTTGTTTGAACATGTTCAAAACTCAAGCTCCTCTTTGCCTGATGCAAGGAAACTGAAAACATTTTGTTGTATTCTGGAGACAAACGCTGTTCTCCAACGAGCTGCAACCCATTGAGACGCTGCGAGATGTTCGTGGTGAATGGCTGCTCAAACAAAACAAAGAGCAAAAGAGTCTCACGTCGTCTCCAGCAACTCTTGAATTTGCAAACATTTTCCAAGAGCCATTACCTGGAAAACCCTCCTCATTGCAACATCATTTCTCTAAAAGAACAACAAACCCATATATTTTGTTGCTAAAAATAAAAAGTTATATATATTGTTATACATAGATTTGTGCAGGGAAATTAAATATCTTCAGTCTAATCACTGCTGTTTCTGTAAATAAGGCTTTAATCAAGAAGCTGTTGCTCCAAAAGTTAATCCTTTCTGTTGGTAAATACGAGTTTCTGCTGCATAAAGGTTGAAAGGAAAGAGGAGTCATTTTTAAATATTAGATGCACAGCTCATCGTCCTCCATCTTCCTCCTCTGCGGATCAGGTGAAGGGCAGAGAAAGGCTGAAGTGGCTCGATGAGCTATCGACTGGCTCGCCCTGGCAACCTGCAGAATTCCACCGCCTCCCTCCTTTCCCCCTTCTGTCACTCCTCCTTCCTTCCCTACATCCCTCCCTTCCTCCATCCTTCCTCCATCCCTCCCATCCCCCACTCCAGCAGCTCCAGCAGCTCCATGGAGGCAGCGACGGTGGGGCTGGGGCTGGGGGGGGAGTTTTCTGCTCTGACAGCGACGCATGGGAAGAAAGCCTGGCAGGGAGAAAAAACCGAGAGAGAAAGACTCGGAGCTGGAAGGGAAAGAGATACAGATCCTCCCTTTTTCCCCGCGCTCATTGACAATGAGACTCATTACGAAGCAATGAGCCAGAAAACGCAGCGCCACGAACACCATTCATCCAGCTAAGCACGACACTCAGTCACCATCACGTCACCGCCACATTCATCCTGCAAAAACATCCCTGCTCTGATGAAATATACCACAAAAATAAGATTATTTCAATTCTGTGGCACTGCTCAGCATGACCTCAAGACATAATAATTTACATAACTCAGGGTTTTTATTGTGAAGACTGGAAAACATCCAGAATTATTATAATAATTTCACAAAATCAAGTTAAACCAAACGCTCTAACATTTTTAGCAGAAGTAACATTATTTCACCATTACCTTTGACCTTTGTATTTATTATAAATACAATTAAATGTTGTATGTGGTGAACAAGCTGGAACAATAATTTAAAGAGGAAAGAAGCCTAGATGTGCTCAGAAACGCCGAAATATCAATGTCGGTTTTATTTCTATACCAGATTTACAACTGAGGCCGACCAAACAGCTTCACAGTCAAACCAGATAACAATACGACAAAATAAAATGTAAAATTAAATAAAAAATCTGAATACAATCAGTAAAATGTACCTGTAAAAGGACAACAAAAACAGATAAGATGCATTAAAATCTTGTGTTCCGTTTAAATCAAAAAGATGAGTTTAAAGCAAGAGATTAAAAGTTTTTATAGAGCGAATACTTACAGGTGAAATGTTCCAAACATTTGGAGTAGATGTTGATCAAGCCAAACCACTTAAAACTGTGAAAGTTAGTGATTAGATTTTAAAAATAAATCTAAAAGCAAACAGGAAGCCAAGCAGGGTTTACTCATTCCTGCTTCTTCATCCCAGTCAGAAGATAAAATATTCATGTTGCTCTGTAAGTTAATGAAATATCAGATTCCAGATAAAAAGTTCCCCAAAACAGATGCAGCTCTTTTCTTTTCTTTAATGTTAACAATTTTCTTTGTTTTATGAAATGCATTGGTTAAGCCCACATCCAGGCGGACTTCGGCAAAGTATTTACCCACAATTCATCGCTGCATGTGACGTTTTAAATTTTTTTTAAATTATCTTTTATTGACAATGAAAGGGTTTTGAATTAAATGTCAGTGGTGACGGAAAAAGCAGTTTTTAAATGTAAAGTATGGAAATAAATATTGTTTCACTCTGCTGTAGAGGTGTGAATACCATCAACAAGTCAGAACAAAACATCTGAACAGACAAATATCTCCTGCAATGACTTTGGAAAGCAAGAATACTAAACTGTACTTTTAAAATCGTATTGGCACCTTCTTAAAATGCCAAAACAGCGCCTGGTCGGCCATGTTGGACGTCACAGTTACGGCCCAGAGGTGCAGGTTGATGATGTAACCTGTACTGACCCAGTTCTCCAATGTCTGCATGCTTGTAACCTGCACACGAACCCTTCTGTGCACTTCGACTGAGTCCACGCTTCATAGAGGGGCGTCTGGTGGAGGGCGAGTATCGGGACTGGGCCTCAGTGTTCAAGCTTTACGCTCCTGTTATCGGTGTGTTTTTCAAACAGCATCACATACAGGCCTGGCATAGTTACTGCAGCCTTTCGGGATCCTTTCTGGTGTTTCCATGAGGATGAAGACATTTCTAAAAACGGTGCCGTGTTTACGAGGATATTTTCAAAACGACAAACAAAAAAATTGTCTTAATTTGGCCATCGGTCGGTTTGACGACATGCAAAGCTTTAAAGCATTCAGGTCAGCCTCCTACAAAAATAAAGCTCCTCGCAATCAGACTTATCTCCTCCAAGTAGGACATCTTGTAATTGCTTGTATTTGATATTCACGTCTCTGCTCTACTTTCCCATTCTCCCCACAAACAGTCCAAAATACCATTTCATTTCCCCCAATCAGCCCCAGGACATGTGCTGACGACGAGACGGAGAACACAGCATGTTGTTAAGCTACCAGCTAATCAGTATTAGCTCATAATCCTCCCCCTCCTCTCCTTCCACTGCTGAATTCTGCCTGAGAGATGGATGGCACAGCCCTAATCACCCTGTGCAGAGTACTGTCAGAGTGGCTGCAGGCCGCTCTTAACATTTACACCACACCATCACGCACACACAATAAACACAAGCCAATAAGGGAGGAAATCTGCTCCCGCCTCCCAGGGCTCACCACACTCCAACACTCCTCTCCCTGTCACCTCGGATGGATTCAGTGGGATGCAGTTTTAGGACCGAGGGAGATGGTCCTCCTCCTCCTCCTCCTCCTCCTCACGCAGCTCCTTCCTGCCGTTATCTCCGAGCCGAGGCACCGTCGGCCTGAACCACAGCTCTGACTTCCAGCTGCTTCGACGGCGACCAAGTCTGCTGCCAGAGGAGCCTGGGGGGGTGAAGGCTGCTCCCATATCGGCATCACCTCATGTCGGTCCTCTTGGGCAGCTTTCAGTCAAACTGGTTGATTAGCTGTGGTGGCCATCTTGAATCATAGTGACTCCCAAAGCCAATCAGCTGTAGAGGAACACCCAGTGATTGCTTTCATTAAAATCTGTTCAGGGTGTCTGAAATATTTGTGCTATCAGACAGATAAACACATACAGAGAAAAGATAATTACCGTCCCAGATCTGAAAAAGTTTGGATGATGTGTAAAATGTGATCAAAAACAAAATGCAGCGATTTTTAAATCTCATAAACCCCTTTTTTATAAGATCATTTTGAATTTTATGGCAGCAGCTTGTCTCTTTAAAGTCGTTCCAGATGTTTCTCCTCTGTGCAGCATCTCCTCTTCTTCTCCCATCAGTCTGTAAACATCTGGACCCGAGGAGAGCAGCTGCTGCAGGTTTTACAGGGAATGTTGTCCCATTATGTCTGTAGAGGCTGTTTAACAGTCCTGGATGGGAGCAGATGTTGTTCTAAAACCTGCAGATACTTTTCTGCATTGATGGAGCCTTTCCAGATGTGTAAGCTGCCCACAGCAGAGGCTTTAATACAGACGATGATCTGTGAGCCGAACAGAACCAGAACCTGATCACCAACATCTAGCCTTGACCTTTGACCTCAGAGATTTCTGCAGATTCTTCAAATCTGTTGATGGTTTTATGAACTGTAGATGATGGGATGTTCAAAATCTTCCAGTTTTCCATTGAGTAATTTTATTCTGAAACTGTTCAGCTGTTTTTAGACCCAGTTCCTCTCAGCCTGGTGAACCTCTGCCCATCTTTATTTCTGACAGATTCAGCCTCTAAAATCCTCTTTTTCTCCCCACTCCTCTGACTGACCTGCTGCTAATTAACCTCATTAGTTATAAAAAGCTCCTCCAGATGTTTCTGATTCGTCCCACTTACTTTTACAGCATTTTGTTGCCCCTGGAACAACATTTTTGAGACGTTTTTCTGCCATAAAATGCCAAATTATCTATTTTTCTCTTAAAATTGATCCAGTTTCTTAGTTTCAACATTTCATATGTTTATTATGTTCCATTGTGAAGAAAATATGAGATTTACAGATCATTGCATTCAGTTTGTGTTTACATTTTACACAAAACCCCCAACATCTTTAGAATTGGGGTTGTATATTCATTAAATCCTCACAATGTAGACGGCCTAATCTATAACATCCACAGTCCCGGATTATTCCTCCCAGACATGCTGGCTCTGCTGGAAGGATTTGGTCACCTAATTTGTGACCATCGTCGGATGAGAGCATGTTTCAGACTCTCAGCTGCCACCTCTGACTTTTCTGCAGCCTCCCCACCAGCAACACACGTCACCTGCGTCAACCCACTGCCCCACATAATTACCCTGGCATCAGGAGAGCAGCAGGACGAAGAACCAGGAGCTGACGCCCCACTGATCAGGACTCATCAGGTGGCGGAGAAACGAACCGGTTCAAGATGAGCAGGTAAACTGGAACAGACCGAAGTGAATATTCAGATGATCCTGCGCTGCCAGCTGTGAGCCTGTTGGGATGGGAGAGGCTGCAAACTGACTGCGTATAATTTGAAAAATTAGGGTTTGTGAATGTGTGGTATGAGGGAGGCTCAGCCTGCATCATTATCAGCAGAAAACTCTCAAAGTGTGAGTCACTCAGCAGAGCGGTTACTGCTCACCGCTGCTACCTGGAGCTGACGCACACACAAAAACACACATGCATCTTCATCAGTTCCACGTCTGCGCATGAGTCACTGTGACGCCGGGGTCACATCTTCCCTGCTCTCGCTCCCTGGAGACGCAAACAGCCTGGATGATGATGAGGAGAAGGAGGAGGAGGCCGCGCTGCTGACGTAAGCAGGAGGGTTCTGAGAACACTTCCTCCCAGGAGACTCATATCACCCGTGAGTCATACACACCTATTAACCTCCACATCGTTAACAGTCTGATTAAAAATAACGTAACATTCGCACCGAGTCTTAAAGCTCTAATTGTGTGCTGAAGATTTATCTGCAGCTTTGAGTCTGTGAGATGCTCTGAAACGGGGAGATAATAAGTGTGACTTCATGAATCTGTCACCTCGGCAGGTTAAATACATTTGTTACACGCCAACACGCTGAGGGAAATCTAATTCTTTAGAGATTAAATTTGGCTTTAATAACTTCTACAAAGACAAATCTGCGAAGCTGTGAGTTCATCACATCACTGCTGGTTCATCCGACTCTAACATCCTGCTGCAAAAAGGTGGAAAATATGGATGCACTTTTACTAGAATTTAAGATGCTAAAAAAACACAGAAAGTGCCAGAATATAAACAAAACTACAGAATTTACTTACAATAATTTTGCTGAAGAAGCTAAAACTGAGTCGTTAAAGTTGAAACAAGCTGAACGGAGGCTAAAATGAGGCAAAACATGAGCTAAAACCTAGTATGAGTGGAACACAAACTAAAAAACAAAAGTAGCAGAACAGTAGCTGGAAGCTAAAAGTAACTAAACATTAACACAGATCAAATTAATTTAACAAATGATAAAATGAACGAATCACATGCTGAAGCCAAATTCAGTAAAACAGGAGCTAAAGTGAGCAAAAGAAGAGCTTAAGCTAATATAATATAAACAATAACTAAAATTAGGTAAATTATAGCTAAAATTAGCTAAACAGATTCTAAAGGTAAAGTTACTAAAATAGTAGCTAAAATGAGAAAAACTGAAGCAAAGATTACCAAAATAAAATGAACAAAACAGATGCCGAAATTAGGTGAGCAAAGCTAAAACAAGCACAATAATAAACCTTATCTGTAGCTAAAATGAGATAAAATTAGCTAAACAAATACTGAAATGACCGAAACAGATTGTAGCACAAAGATGCACCGTTTCTCATGACCTCTGACCTCCTGCCATCTTTCTGAGCCGAGTGAATCTTGTTTTGGGACACGTGCAAACTTTTCTGCAGCCCAAGGTCTTTTACCTCCCAGCCGTCTGAATGTCTCAGTTTGTTACCAAACTCTTCTCCATAACAAACTGAGGAGACATCCTTGGCGGAGGACTGCAGTTCACTTTTTTGCAGTCAGTTCATTTTTGTGTCCGTGGCGTGAGGACCGTCTTCCCCTCGTTTTGTAACCTGAGGAAAGCATTTCTGCTCCGTGTTTAAAGTCCTGCAGATCAAAGATAAAGAAAGAGGAAACCAAAAGAAGAAACTTCAGTTGAGAAATAACTTTTCATGCTGTTAAGAAAGAACCGCCTGAGTTTGCACGTCTTCTGTCTCGTCCTGCTGCAAACAGGTGACCTCGGACAGAACGATGACCTCTGACCTTTAACAGGCTCCGGGCATTTACCTGTTGAGGCCTGAAGTGACGCCTGGTCCTCCACAGCTTCTGATCCAATGAGGCACCTAGAAGGAAAGAAGAAGTGATTTGGAGTCTGACTGTTTAATTTTAACGGACGCAAATTGATAAATAAAACTGACCTGACGGCCTGGCAGAAATAAAAACCAGAATCCAGACTGAAGATACCAACATAAAACATCCCATTTTATTATAGTTGTTGTGCTGGTAAAATGTCTTTAAATATCCCCATCTGCACATTTGTTTGCCACAACAACTGGTTTCATTTGAATTCTTCTCTGAAAAATCTGTTTGCCCCGTTTTTCTCACAGTAAATCATTTTCACTTGTTCTTTACTGTGAAAGCAATGTGCTGTGAGTTACTATGGTGCTGGTTTTCACAGCAAAGCTTACCGTACGATCTGCTAAACGTAAATTCACAATGCATTCTGGGAAAATACTGAGCGACTGTAAGTCAAAATGCAGTCGTGCTGGTTTACCGTGAAATACAGCAGTCCTGCATGTTGTAATGAAAGAGTTTTCATGATTTAATAACAATTAAAATCACTGTATTCAGATTTGCAGGACTGATGTGCTGCTGTTGTCAGTTTTACAGTAAATTATTTACAGTGCATCACAAAAAAAACAACAAAACTGTGACATCAAATAGCTTTTGGCTTGAATGTACAAAATGTAGTGGTAGAAAGACTGAAACTGGATTCATCTTAGGAAGACAAGCACTGAAGTTTCAAAGTTTCAAAGATTTCTTTGGAGAGCAACTGTTTCTGGAGCCGAGGCTGCAGGTCACAGCTCCACTCAGGAGGAGGAAACTGAATACAGGAAGTAAAATAAAATAAATCAACCTGGTCTCGTTAAAATGGTGTAATAATAACAGGCCGGGTCTTTCTGCGTGCTGCTTTGCATCTCGTGGTTTTTGCATATGATTACGGGCTTTGAAGAGATAAAACACTGAGCTGTACTTTTACACGGCTTTATTTTCTTCGACATTTCATTTTGAATACAGCAGACATGCAAAATACTTTGAAAGGAATGCAAAATGGACCAGCGATGCCCTGAGAAACTTGTTCCAAAAAACGAATAAAAAGCTTTGTGTGGATTTATATTTACAGCGACCTGAGCTCTGCTGTTTCAGGGAATCTTTAGAAACTTACTGAAAATAAGTTAAAATGTGTTTTAAAGTGTTCAGTTCCATTCGGGTTGTTTGTTTGTCGTTCATTTAAAGATAAACGTGGACTGGGTGGAATTATTTCTGTAATTTAGTTGCCAAATTTTTAGACCTAAACAAACAAAAGTTGAGATTTCAACGTTCAGATGCAGTTAGAGAATCAAGTCGGGGTATTAATTCTGATTAATGCATTAATGAAACATAAAATATATTTTATTTTACCACATTAACTCCTTAGAAACAGCTTAGTTTTTATGACAGATTTCACCACCTGCTTGGAAACCAGCGACAGACCTGATTTTAATTTCTGTTTTAACAAAAAGTGACTTATTTTTGTATTAAATAAGAAGTTAAGTCAGCCTCTGTTTACTGGAGAGACTGATAGATCCAAGCAGGTACGTCATAAAGTCGTTTATTGTCTCTGATTTGTTGAGTCTTAATCTGGTTTTATTTCCTAATTAGATCCATTTTGATCCATAAATTAAAAACTTGACCATCTTAAATGAATAAAAGTAACAGAACTTTTACACAAAATGTTATTTTATTAGGGACACTTCTTTTTACTGAATTTTTATTTGTAATAAATGTAATTTTCACAGCTGGTTCTCATCTTCAACACATGACAGCAGAGCAGATAAAAGATGTGAAACTTTCATTCGTTGTTTTTCAGTTTTCAGATTTCTGGGGGAGATTGTTGACAGATGCTGTGAGTTTACCTCCCCCCTTTTTTTCACAACACTCAGTGTTTGTTCACTTTACAGCTTTCTAAATGCTGCTGTCTTTGTCTGCGTCTCCATCGCTGCTGCACAGACATCATAAAGACGTCAGAGGCTGAGGCTGAGCTGCATTAAAAGCTGCAGCGGTGACTCACTTCTTCTCTGGAAAACAAAGACCAGAAGCTGTTCCGACACAAACTCCCAGCAGGAGCAGGAAAGTGACGCTCTGGTCGTCAATGACGACAAAAACCTCATGTTTTTCTCACTTTAAATGAAGAATCAAAGTACAGAAACAAGAAAGCAAACCTTCTCTGAGCTGCTGTTTGAGTTCAGGTCAGCCTGAAAAAGCTGGAAACATCTGCAAAGATGTCTTCTGTGAAAAACTCATTAAATCATCTTTTTTTTAGTTCTCAGAGAGAATTCTGCTTTTTGTCTCTCCTTTGCAATAAACCCCCTGATTTCTTCTCTTTTAACTTGAACAGCATCCGTCTCATACTCATCGGTTCCTCCTCCATCCTTGGGTTTTATTTTTGTTTGTTGTTGTTTTTTCTGGGATTTGATGCAGGAAACAATCATCAGCTGCTGCTCCTCACTTTTTATTTTCTGATCTAGAAAACAAGTCTCATTATTTGACAACATAAAGAACTTAAGAGATTTTTTTCTTGTCTTTCTCTCAGAGTAAGGTCGTGTCTTTTCTCTCTTATTTACTTTTACAAATGACAGTTTCGCCTCTGATAGGTTTAAGGATGAACTCATGGATTCATGTGTTAATGTGAAAACTGAGCTCTTACAGGTGGAGAAATTATGAAAGAATAAAGAGTTAAAAATGAGCTCCTGTGCAGTGAGAAAATTATAATTTTTAATGATTTCACAGGAATTTTGTTAAAAACGGATAATAAGAGGAAAAATCTCGTGTTTTTGGATAAATTTGCAGGAGTTTATGAAGACATCTGGATTATTTATCAGGCTTTAAATAATAAAAAATGAAATGATATCTGAGGCAGCTGGAAACAAACAAACGGGCGACTTTTTGCGCTCAACCGTTTGGGTTTTTTTTTTTCGGATGTTTTTTATTTTATGGACGCGCGCGCGCGGCGGTGGCGCAGCTCAGGTGAGCTCTCCAGGAGAGCCCAGCGCACGTGCGCCATCACATTCCAGCCATTCCCGGAGCACGTGCCGCGCAATAAAACTGTCTGCGCTTTGTATCAGAAGAGCCGCGTCATCAGCCGTGAAAGGAGGGGAGGGGGGGGGATATATATACCTCGTGACAAAACGACGCTTCCGGTTTCCTCTAATCGTGGAATTAACGCTCATATCACTAATTACAGAATGACGCAGCTGAAAAGGCAGACGCTGCCTCGCGCGCGCACTCTAACAGCCGCGCGCGTGCACGTATGTGCCGTGAACGAACAAGTGAAGAAGGAGAGGTGGGGGTTCTGACGGTCCCGGGGGGGGGGCGCTCCGGACCTGTTTGGGGTTGTTTTCAGGGTGTAAGTGAAGGCGCGCGGGTTTGCGGCAGTTTCGCGGGAGATTTCCCCGCTGATTTGCGCTCGTTTCCTTATAAGGAAAGCCAGTCGTGCCTGTCTGTGATAGGCCGAGAGCTGCAGCCTCACATTAACCCCTTCACCGCTGAATTTTATTTATTCCAGCCCGTCTGCAACAACGTGAGCGCGCTGCCTTCACGCTTTTATTGTTTTATGATGTGATTAAAGGTTCTGTCTGTTTAGAAAACAACAAATAAACAAACTCTGAGTGGAAATATTGTCTCTCCTCTTTGTTTTTCAAAAGCTTTTCTTTGGTTTTCTGCTGTTTCCAGCCCTAATTGTCGGTTCTGTTGGCTGGACTGGACCGGGTCTGCTCCGGTTCATACCGGAACCGGCTGCTGTCTGTCCCGACCGAGGAGGAGGATGACCTACATAGACTTTCACTCACGCACGCGCCGTTAAACCCGCGCAAATCCATCGGAGAACCCCCGCTCCGCGCGCGGGGCTTTGTGAAGAGTCACCTCTTTGTGTGACCTTGACTCGGAGGATCTGGATCTGCGTGAAGCTGTTCAGCTGGGTGTTTTCTGTGCACCGATTCACGCATCATCATCATCATCATCGTCATCATCATCATCATGGTATTAAATCTGCACAGCTTCTGTTTTGCCCCAAACACAGAAGGCCTCCTGATGATGGCGGTGATCAATCAATGCCAAACCCGCCTGGCCTTGACATGAGTCGGGCCTGTGGGGAGTCATCTGCTAGGATCTGATGTTGTTCCTAAAGATCATAAAAAACACATCTTAAAGTGTGTTCCAGCTTATAAAAATACATTTCACAGATGATTTTAGACGCCTCGAGGTGCTCAGATTAAAAATAAAATAAATAGATCCGGTGTGTTGATGTGATGTAACTCTAAATACCGGATCAAAGGTCCTGCCAAGCTGCTAAATACGGGTTGGTGAGCAGCACATTCAGGCCAGCACGGTTTAAGAATAAAACAGTCACCATTCACGCTCCAGCTCCACATCCAGCCAGGAGCATGTGCTGCGTTCAGGCTCTCCTCTCAGCTCGGATTTCCCAAAACTCCCACACGTTGGACTCACAACCTGTTCCGGAGGTTCCGAACTTTACCCCTTTTGGTCTCTTTAGTTCTTTATTTGATCAGATGTGCAACTTTGATCACTAGGAGAAAAAAAAAACTTTTAGGCAAAGATGTCGCCCTCTGAGTTTATGTTGGAGAACATTCTCAGCTACTACCACACCAAATTTTTGCTCAATATCTGTACAGTTTACTGAGTTGTAGACGTTTTTCTGTTCACTCAGGTCAGCTGGCTCTGGTGGCCATCTTGTATAGTTGTAGATTTTCATCCAGTGATTAGTTTCTGAGAGTTTCGTTAAAATCCATCCGGTAACAGGCATGCACAGACATGTGCGAAAACATGATCGCCCCGCCTTTGCCTTTGGCGACAGGCAATAAAATAATCACAGAAACCAGATTTACAAAAGTCTGTCACATTAAGACGTTACTGGAATTTAAACACGTGCAGCACTAATGGTTCTCTTTTTTTCCCTCTCAATCCTTTAAACGTGCATTTAGACATGAGTGGGTTCTGAAGCACACTCTGCACCCTTACTTCCCACTGCCTTGCAGAAATCTTCCAAAAAACAAGAAACTGCTGGAAAAAAAATTGATTTTATACATGAAACAAATGTAAAATGTGCAAAACTGCAACAAAGAGAGACAAACGACAGATTCAAAATGCTAATCAGAAATTAAACAACCCAAAAAAACACTTCAAATGACCAAATCAGGACAGAAAACAATCTATAACAACTATGAATTAAAACATTTTTGTTACAATAATATGCAAAAGTCAGAAATTATAACGCAAACTAAACTGAGTCATAAAATAAGACGGGGGTTGTGGGGGGGAGCGGTCATTTCTATAAATTCACTGACGTTGGTGCAAAAAAGTTAATTTCCTCCAATCAGCTGGGTTTTCAGGGTTTTCACCCCAAGATTATAAGTGACCCCCCCAAAATGGGTTTTCAAAATGGTGCAATAAGACAGAAACCCACCGTTAAAGAATCTCTGATCGCTATAAAAGGAGACAAAATATGTATAATGGGCTATTTATGTGCACAAATGGAGACCCAGCAGGTCAAAGTTGCATATTTGCATCCCTTTTTGTTTTAAGGGTCTTAGTTCTCTGAGGGTGCATGCAGAGGGCTTTTACAAGTTATTTGGTTTAGACAACATAAAATAAATTACAGACAGCTTTCTGTCTGGTGCAAATAAATTAATAATGCACTACAAAGGATAAATATTAATAAATGTCCCAGTTTAAAAGACAATAAAACAATTATAAGAGCAATTTAAGACTAAACTAACATACAAGTTGTGCTTAATGCATGTCCAGTTTATTCATAAATCAGTCAAATCACTACATGAGTTTATTTGTGCTTCTCCTGAAGTCACCAGCAGTTTCCAGGATTTTCTTCTGATTTTCCAGACAGACCCTGAAGGCAGCACGACAGCCATGCCCGCCCCCGTCACCTCCCCCCGCCGCGTGACGTCACACTCACGGCTATTTGCATGAAGTGTTTTCTGGCTGCAGAGAGAGAGAGAGAGAGGAGAGAGAGGATCTCCGAGGGGGACAGCGAGGGAAGAGGCGCAGAGAAAACCGGAGGAGGAGGAGGAGTGGAGGGTCTTCATCATCAGGACAGGAGCAGAGAAATCCGAGGAACAGATCCGACAGGAACCAGCAGGAACCAGCAGGCAGTCTGTCCTCTGCTGCGGTGGAAAATGGAGCTACCCGCCGCCGGAGAGCACGTCTTTGCGGTGGAGAGCATCGAGAAGAAGCGCAGCAGAAAGGTTGGTCTCCGTTTCTGCGCACATGCATGCGCACAGGAGGCTGATTTCTCTTCAGCTGCCCTTCTCACAACGGATCATGTGTTATTCTTTAATACCAATGTGTTTTTTGTTTTATTTTGCCGAGCTGAGCGCGCGCAGTGAAGTCACATTATTCCGTTTGCTCTCCTCCGCAGGGGAGGGTCGAGTATCTGGTCAAGTGGAGAGGATGGTCTCCGAGGTGAGTCCACGAGCAGCAGCTCTCTGAGAGATGAAGCACAACATTTCAAAACACCTCAGCAGTCAGTGCGAGGCATTCTGGGGCTGCTGGGGCTGCGTGGGCGCGCGCATGGGCGGCTGCGCGCTCCTGTTCCGGCGCAGATGATGGATGTGGTTTTATGATGTTTGCAATTAAAGGACGACATGTCTGTAATTCGACACGGATACTTTAAGAAACAAGTGGGTCCTCCTCTTCCTGCTGCAGCAGCGCGTGAAAGTTACTCTCTATGTGTCCACTGGGGAGGGACAAGTGTCTCCGCGTGTTTCCACATGCGCAGACGCGCGATAAGACTTACTGTACAAGTCACAGGCTGGGCAGGGGACAGGTTGTCTTTAACGGTCTTCTGTCTCCTCTGTGGACAGGTACAACACGTGGGAGCCAGAGGAAAACATCCTGGACCCAAGGCTGCTTGATGCTTTCCAGGACAGGTAGGTTCAGAGTTGGATAAACCAGTTTCACCAATAAGGAAGCCAGAAATAACAGAATTACATAACCGACGGTTTCAGCTCTCCTCACAGGATTTAACCTGAGCTGTGACTCCTGCTCAGGAATACAGGAGTTTGTATTTTGAGACCCGGGATTCCTGCATGATCCCTTGTTGATTTTTTTGCACGATACATCAGTCAAAGGTGCTGACAATTAGGTCTTTGTGTTTATTTTAGGATCAAACCTGGCAAACACTCCCACTTTGTTGAGCTTGTTTTAAGAGTCAGCATCGGGTTAGTTTGTGGCCGCGTCTCTAAACAAAGAGGAGCAATAAAAGGAGAGATGTGGGGCAGAAGTCCAGCCGCAGAGAGGATTTAAAAGACAAACAGGGACAGCCGCTGTATTATGTACGTGTATAAGTCTTTACTACATCAGGATATAAAATTAGATAGTCAGAAGTTACTTATACGTTTAATAAAGTAGGATTTTACTCGTTTTAAAACCACATCAATCAGTATTTTTCCCACCAAGGTTAAAGATTTACCTGCAGCTTCTGATAATTTTGTGTTTCACTGCAGTAATGATCCTCCTCTCTGTGTGCAGACTGGATATATTAAGGTCTTCAGTTCCGATTGGCTCCTTGTGCTTAACTTTTAACCAATCATGAGTTCCTCATGAGTCATGGTCACCATACTGCCAGTATTTGACCCAATCAGAAGCAGTGTAGAGTGAGTCAGGACTTCCTGATCTTAACCAGTCCTGTGGGTGATGTAGTTTATAAGATTCAGTTCCCACTTCGAGCACCGTGTATAAATGCTTCCCAACTTCATCCAACAGAACCTTACCATTGGTGTCGCCAACAGTGAACCAGAGAAGAAGCTTCTGGGTTCATAAACTCGCCTCATTACATCATTCTGCTGCCTGACGCTCAGACTCACAGTTTATGATGTAACAGAGATGCAAGAGGAAAGCCAGACTTAACAAAACAATCCACGCATGACTAATTGTTTATTAGGAAATTTAAAATTTCACAACAGAATTAAAGTTTTACCCTGAGGAGCTTTTTCTTCTGACTGAGTTTGTGTCTTGGCAGCTGCAGGACAGAAAGGACGAGGCTGAATTTCTCCAAGGTGGGAAACTGTCTCTGGCTTTTCTCTCGCCTCAACCTTTCAGGTCACACGTTGGAGCAAAATACCGACATCACTCTGCGCCTGTTTTTACAATTATCTCCCATCTCTCTCTTAAAGGGGAGGTATTTTATTGAAACTAATTGCGCGTCTCTCCAGGGAGCCAAATGGTCTGAATGCCAGGCTATGAAAATACACCGAGCCGTCATTGTAATTAGATGTGAGGGGAGGAGGGTGGGGGAGGGATCCGACATCACTCCTGTCTGCGGTGTTCAGTTACTGCCTCGGAGAGAAGAGCAAAAGCTCAGGAAACCCTTAATCTTCAGCTAGAATTCCCACTTTGAACTGGATATTTCGGGTCATTTATGAAGGAACGAGCCTCAGAACGGCCGACGTGTTACAGTAAACATGAATCTGTCAACGTTTCTGTGGACAAAGGAGTGGAAGGATGAGGAGGATGTTTTGCATGGGGAAGTGTCAATCCAACTTAAAGCATGGGCTTTCCTCTCCGAGCCTGAGGAGGACACCCGTGACGTTGTGTTGCTATGCAACGGTGACTTGTCTCTGTGAGACGGTTCACTGATTGTCTGCTGTGCTCTGCTCCTGCAGGGAACGTCAGGAGCAGCTGATGGGATATCGCAAGAGAGGACCCAAACCAAAGCACCTGCTTGTTCAGGTAAGAAAAGCAGGATTAATTATTTTCTTGATTACCAGAAATGGTAATCATAATCATTATTAAAGTACAATCAGCTCATTTAAATTGCACCGGTTTACAATAACTTGTCTGAGGATGGGAAACGGAAAAAGGTCCCGTTTAAATCGAGTCACATGCAGTTTGATTCATTTCAGCTCAGTATAGAATGAAATTAGAATCCTATTTAGTTTAAATGCTGCAGTTTTTTAAAGAAATTCTCAACAAAAGAAATATAGAATTTCTAAAAAATGTTGCAGGTTGTGACATACTGATTTAAGGCTTCAGGCCCAGCAGTCAAACCCAAAACTTTATTATCCTGTGATACAACTTAAACCAACTTTAATCAGATGTTTTCAACCTGACATAACCTAACATCTGTAAAGGGGGTATCTCGCTGGGCTGAGAGTACCTGGTGGACAGCATTCATAAAGGAATCTCCAGAACGTCACTCTCACTTTGGTTTACAACTTCCTTGCATTCAAAGGCTTGCAGCTCAAAAGAATTGTGATAAAATCTCTTGAAATAGTCACAAAGTCATCTCCAACCCATTTCCAGAGCACTGGAGCTTATTTAGCAACAAGACTTAAATGCACTTAAATGTTCTTGTTATCATTAAATGTTTGATGCTGCAGTTTCCTGAACTTACAGCTTCATCTATACAGCCGCAAATCATTCATTTGGCGTATTAATCGAGAGCCTTAAAAAGGCCAAACGATCCCCTCAGAGGAGCGTTTTTGTTCCTCTCAGGAGGGTGTTTTGGTAACACATGGGATAAAGTCAGTGACGGTACTCAAAGCGGCAAGTGACATTCCTCTGAGCTGAGGTCACAGCCGCAGGAGACACTTTGAAATGTCACTCTGATCACTGCTGGAGAGCCGTAGGAGGGCCGTGTGAACACGGACCCTGAAATAAACTGTGTGCTCATTTGGGCCTCACAGGAGCCCAGTCACACATTCCAACGGGCCCCATGAAAGCCCCCTGACACAGACATGTATGAATACTGTAGGCAGATGATCATTAATCAGATCTCTTTTTAAAGAACTTCACTTTCAAACCCCATCCAGGTCCCCATGTCAGAAATGGAGCGTGAGCATTTTGATTAACAATAATTACTTTCTTGTTCACAGGTGCCTTCTTTTGCCAGGAGGTCCAACGTTCTGGCAGATCTTCAGGAGACATCCCTGGAAGACGATGACTGTCAAAAGTCCAGCCCCATCCAGATGCTTCGTCCCCAGGCCCAGCAGTACCAGCTGAACAGCAAGAAGCACCACCAGTACCAGCCGCTGTGCAGGGAGCGTGAGGCCGAGCAGCAGGCCAACGGCAAGAAGTTCTACTATCAGCTCAACAGCAAGAAGCACCACCACTACCAGCCGGACCTCAAGGTGCACGAGCCCATGTTCGCTAAACCCCAGGAGGTCAAAGCCCCGGAACTGGCAAACAAGGGGTACAACCTGCCCCCGGTGCTGCAGCAGAAGTGGGTTCGGGACAAAGACTCAGGCTGCCTGACTAAAGTAAAGGACATCACCATGGAGCTGAAGAAGCTTCCAGCAGATCTTAACGAGCACAAAGAGCCGGAGAAGGTCAAAACTAAAGAGGACGCTTCAGCTCAGGCCAACGGTGTCAGCGGCAGCAAACTGAAGATCGTAAAGAACAAAAACAAGAATGGGCGGATTGTTATCGTCATGAGCAAGTACATGGAAAATGGAATGCAGGCGACGAAAAGTAAAAATGGTGACCCTGAAACCGCTGAGAGGTCACCACAAGGAACAGACAGCAGCGTGGAGAAACACCTCACAAAGATGAAGCTCATCAAGAAGCTCGGTCTCGTAAACGGATTCGCCAAACTCCCCACAGACAAACCCGCTGTTCTGGGCTCTGAACTGAATGGAGAGTCGCTCCCAAAAAAGGAGCAACTCCTTCGAATAGAGCAGACTGTGACGGAACAAGATAAGCATGATGAGGTCAGGGGTGGAGGGCCACTTCCAGAGGATCAGCCTTTACAGCTGACAAGCAAACCTAATCTGCCATCATCCGACAAAGGAGGAAGTCAAGCTGGATTTCAAGGACTAAAGCGACCGTTCTCTGACACGGATGGTGAGGAACATGGTGCTAATAAGAGGTTTTTGAGTTGCAGCAGCTCCAACATGGTTTCCTCGCCCTCCCAATGTGTCGCTATTGACCAAAACGGACACCAGAGTCGTGCAGGACTGCAGGACTGTGGGTACACAGAGCAGGAGGAACCCATCGACTTGAGCATTGTCAAGCCGAGGCCTTTAATTTGCTCCGCGACACCGGCAGAGGTGCTGACACTTCCACACATCGAGACCCAAACACAGACTGAAACACACAAACCCCCACAGGAGAGCTCAGAGTCCGATTCGAACCACAAAACAAGAAAAGACGAGACGTTTCCTTCTTTTCAGCCTTTCCTCAGGAACATCGTCATCACAGACATTACTGCAAACTGCCTCACGGTTACGTTTAAGGAATACGTCACAGCATAACAGCAGCTGGATAACATCTGTGGGGCTGATTATTCTTTGTACTTTTGGATGTTTGAATGTACAACTGAAGCTTTGTTGTTTTTATTTTGTAAAGCTCAGATGTTTTTCAAAAAAAAAGGACTCCTTTATAACAATATTTGCATATTTCTACATTATAAACCCAACATGTTTAATTATTTGTGAAGATTTTAACTAATGCTGTATCTAATTTTAACGATTTCAAACTTAGTTCAAACAGAGTTAGATTAAATAAAACCCTAATTACAAAAAAATTGGTACGATGTGTAAAATGTATATTAAAACAGAATGCAATGATCTGCAAATCTCATAAACTCGTATTTTATTTACAATGGAACAAAATGAAAGTTTTAAATGTTTAAACTAAAGAACTGTACCATTTTAAAAAATGGTAATTGAATTTTATGGCAGCAACACAACTAAACAAATGTTGAGATGGGGCAACGAATAGCTGTAAAAGTGAGTGGGACGAATCAGAAACACCTGGAGGAGCTTTTTATAACTAATTAGGTTAATTAGCAGCAGGTCAGTGAGAGGAGTGGGGATAAAAAGAGGATTTTAGAGACTGAATCTGAGAGAAACTGGAAAAACAGTGGAACAATTTCAGAATAAAGTTCAATTAGAGAAGACTTTGATTATCAGTTCATTCATTTTAAGAATCTGCAGAAATCTGAGGTCAAAGGTCAAGGCTGGTTCTGGTTCTGCTCAGGAACACTGTCTGTAAACACAGTTCACCGTGCCGTCCACAAACGCTGCTTAAAGCTCTATCAGGCAAAGAAGAAGCCAGATGTGAACAGATGTGTCTCCTCTGGACCAAAGAGGAGAACTGTTCTGAGGTCAGCCTGCCTCTCTGATGGTATGGGGGTGCATTACTGCCTCTGCCATGGGGCAGCTTACACACCTGGAAAGGCTCCGTCAATGCAGAAAAGTTTCTCTGGGTTTTAGAACATCTGCTCCCATCCAGCAAAAAAATAGATAAATAAATAAAATTATAAAAGAACAGTCAGGACTGTTGAACAACAAGAATCCTCTACAGACAGAATGGGACAACATTCCCTCTAAAACCTCCAGCAGCTGCTCTCCTCAGGTCCAGATGTGTGTCAACATTTGGTTTGTTTATTATGGTCCATTGTGAATAAAATATGACTATGAGATTTGCCAGCCACTGCATTCTGATTTTATTCACATTTTTTACAACATCTAAACTGAAGGAACTCTACAACGAGATGCACTTACTTCTGTAGATAGATTCACTTTTCTATGAATGAAATTCGGTTTATGCTCAGCAGAAAATGTCAGAAAAATGCAGGTTGTGAAGAAGAAAGTTAGATTGAATCGTGGTAAATTACACTGTGTTATAACAGATAGAAGAACATGTGCTGTTTGGGGAAATTATGCCATTGGGCATGCTCAGACAGGCAGATAAAAAACTGAAGCACCTTTCCTGTTGATAAATAGAATTTGTGTTGTGGAAACAGACGAGCAGAGAAATGGAGGATTGGTTTTAAAGTGCGTCTGCACAGACCGCCTTCAGACCTGAAA
>NC_051432.1:27694734-27705938 GCF_001649575.2 Kryptolebias marmoratus
TTAACACAGTGGCATGTATAGTTTCAGAGTTATGAACAAAAAACCTATGTACTCCACAGAGGACAAAAATGCATTGCTGGGTCTCAGGAGGTTATAGTGCGTCTGCACAGACCGCCTTCAGACCTGAAAGAAGTCATCTCATTTATTCTGTAAAACATCCTTTCAGTCACAAATCAACAAAAGCAGCAGCCGTGAGAACCGATTGGAAAATATTGCAACAAAACAGCTCTTAAAGTGTAAAAGAAAAAGCACATTTCGTATTGTTTTGGGCCCTGTTTGATTGAAGGGGGAATTAATCTGCTTTGTGAAAACAGATTTCTGCGCAGATCAAAACCTGAAGGCTTCTGCAATATTAAAACTGTCCACAAGAAAACCAGTTTGGTGTGTTTCCTTTTGTGCTTCGAATAAACAGAGTGGCTCAGAGGAAGTTAAATCTGTGTGTGGCTGCTTGGTGACCCATTCTGTGCCGGGTCGGGCCATGTTGTGTGAATGCACTTACCCCTGGTGGGATTTCTATCCTCGGAGTCAGGAGCAGAACTAGATAAGCATCCATTCCACTGAAACAGCAGCATGTACATCTTATAATAGATTGTGTGAGAACTGTAACGTTACTGGCTCCAGAAATCCTGCCTTGGCTCTCAGCAGAACCTTTGGGGTGTAATGTTTGCTGCACATACTGATAGAAGTGTCAGATCCAGAGATGTCTTTTTTCTTGGGGTGCCAAAGGTGGGACACAAGGTTCCAGCAGGGAGGACGGAGTTTATTGTTGCAGGAAATGTTTATTTTTGGTTTTAATTTCATGCATGTTGGTTGTTTGCCTCTGCACGCCAATTACACAAAACATTTAACCAAGTGCTGCATTTGTATTCAGCACGGATATAAAACTGAATCTCATTTTTAACTTTTTTTGTTTTGTTTTAATTAAACCACCTTCTCTGCCTCCCTCTGCCTGATTACAGGTACCTGTCACACCTCTCCCCCACTTTCTGATCACAATATTAAACCAGAAACTTTTCACCCGCGCAGTCTTTGCTCCCGGGATGGATGGGTTCCCGACTTACTTATTTACCACAAGTGAAACTTATAGATACAATTAATCCGTTTGAATCTGTAAATTCTCAACTGGTGCTTCTGCTTAAAGACCAAATTATTGACTCTTATCAGTTAATTAGGAAGACGTGTTCAGGATCTGAGTGAAATATCCAGAGAGGACGTGAAAGCTGAGCCGTTCGTGTCAGGTGCTTGAATCCTGCTCTGCCTGAAAGATGGAACATGTTTCCATATTTCCTCTGTGTGATTCGTGCCTAAAATGAGACCTGCTGCAGAGGCTGTGAACAACCAGAAGGTCGCTCCGGAGGCGCAGTTTCAGCGCTCCGCTGCTCACAACTTCCTCCCAGACAGCCTCGGTGCGTCTGTGCGCGAATACAGACATTTATGTGTCTGTTTGAGCTGCAGATTGTTGCAAACGAAGCTTAAATTGTCAGGAGAAGCGGAGAGATCCGACAGCCGGGACGAAGGAGACCATTTCCTCCGCTGCCCGTGGATCTGCTCTCTGTGCGCGTTAATGTGAGCAACGGCAGAGAAAATGGCTGTCCTCGGTCTCCTCCTCTGCGCACTTTCTTTCAAAAAAAAAAAAAAACGTGCCTCACAGTTAAACATGCAGCTGCAAAGGATCGAACTTCTTACAGTGTTTGCAAAATTAAACAAACCATCAGAATTATTAAATAAAAATAGAGTTTATGATTTCTGATCTCCTGTCTTTCAGCTCAGGTTGAATCTTTGACTCACAGCTGATCGGATGCATCAATTCTCATTAAAGAAATGCCCCTTAAAAAAAAAAAAAACTAAACATTTAGTAAAAATTCCCACTCAGAGTCAGAAGGGCCCTCGGGTTTTTACGCACAGCTGAACACGATCTAATGGAAGAGAAACGCATCAGGAATCTGTTCTCGTGTATGTTTAACTTTAACTGTGAGGCGTTTAAGAGCCCGGTTTATTTGGAGAAAATAAATATTTAGTGAGGAAGAGCTGGTGACCTCATCGGGCTGTTGCAACACGATGATTTAAAAGCCGCATCTGTTGGCTCAGTCGTCCTGGAAAGGGCCTGGAGTGAAGAAACGGACGCTGTAGACTCATAATAATAGTCTTTAAAGTCTCATTAAGCCATGAAGTCACCGGTGTTTTCCATTAAACCCAAAACAAGGGACTGAATGATCTCAGTCCACCTGAAAAACAGCAGCTTTCGATTTGCTGTAAATTATCCAGGAATCTTGGTGTCTGGACGTGAGAATGTCTGCAGCACTGATCCACCTTCGTGCCTGCCATGCTTTAGCATTTAAAGACTCACATGTGGGGGAGATGCTTTCGGTTTCTTAGCAGAACTGTTCCTGCAGAAGTCACTGATGTGTAGAGACCCGGGTGCGCATGCGTAATGAAACAGGTGAAACGCGTTTGTGTTATTTACCAACACAGCGTCTGTCACTGGGCCCTGTCACGGAAATGCAAAAGAAGCGAAGCAGTGCACCCCCAACAAGCTCCACATCAGAAGGAGCTGCTCGGCCTCAACTTGCGTGGCGTTTGGAGTTACCATGGCAACGCGCATGGCCCAAAACAACCCCCCGAAAAACTCAAAGGGATGCACGGAGGATCCTTCAAACTCTGTTAAAACTGACTGAAATCTCTCAGGAACCACTTTATTGAAACTAATGACAAGAGGTTCCTCTACAACTGGGTCAACCTGATTCAAAACGGCTGCCAAAGCTAGCTTGGCAAAAACCAAAAATGGTCAGTCATTTATGGGGAAAATCGATCTAAGCGTTGGTGTTAAAATCGGACTGTATCTCCAGCTTCTCTGGTGGTGTTAAGAGTTTGCCAAGCTCCTTTTTCCTCCAAAATGGCCGCCACAGCTAATAGAAACATGGCTGTGACTCAGTCAGTTTCAAAGATGCCGAGCTGCAGTTTGGTGTAGAAGTCGCTAAAAGCCAAACACACCAAGAGGCAGACCTCTTCAAGATGAGGATTTTTATTTTTTACTATTGGTGGTTTACCAGCGCCAATAAAATAAAATAAAATACAAACAAATAAATAAAAAAAGAAGGTAAAATTAGTTATTCTGTGTGATCATGGTCACATCTCACACGAGCTCTTTGTTTCTCCTTCTATGAATCTATATTTTCCATATGAGTGTCTGTGCGTCGTTACCGGGGTTTTCCTGTCAGTGCGCGCGCCGGGATCCCGCGCGCGTCTTGCCCGGATACAAGCCAGCCAATGGTGTTTGGACGCGGCAGCGGTGCTGCACTGCAGGCGCGCGCAGACCAATGGCAGCCGCGGTCTGAGCTGCGCCCATCTTCCCGTTTCTGGCTGGGAAATTCTGCCACGAGCTGAAAAACAAACAAAACAAAACAAAAAAAACCGGGAGAAAGGAAAATATCAGAACATGCAAATAAAATAAAACGATAAATTAATCACTTCCTGAATGCGTCGGAGGGGAGCGCGCGTGCCTGAAACTCCTTCACCTGCTTTTTCTCACAGCTCCATGTTTGTCCTCAGAACAGATCCGTTCAGTTTCAGGGAACAGAAATCTGTAAATGTTCGACCTGCGGCCATTTAATTGGAGGTGAGCTGCTTTAATTAGGCGGGAAGAACTGTTTGACACGTCACTGCTCCGGCGCAGGTGCCTTAATTGGCATATCTGGGAATATCCATGCTCTCCGCGCAGACGCGCTGTAATTCCAGCTGGTTGAGAAGAAATGAAAAAACACAAATATTGTGACTGAATTCTGTCGGATCAGCACCTTACTCTGTAATAAATCACCCGCTTTAATCCCCCGACACTGAGATTTGTCTTTAAATGTTTGTTTTTCCATTATTTTATGCGGTTTAAAGCTTTAAATGCTGCTTTAGTTTTCAAATCAAAGAGGTTTGTTTCAGTTCTTGCTCTCACCCTAAACTGATAGAAACAAACAGCAATTAAAAAAAAATAATTTATCCGATTTATCAGGTTTTCTGCAGAGTGATTGAGCTGGGTTTTCAGCTCACAGGAGACAGAGCGAAAGAAATGGGACTTTTCAACAAGTTCCCAAATTTTTTTAACCAGTTTTTAGTTTTATATTTATTCACTGAGGCACATACTCTGCCTTCAGCCATGAAAAGCAGAAAAATGTTTAAAAAAATATATTTATTATTTTACTTTCATTTAATGAAAGCAGATTTCTAATCCAACAATTGATGGAAATCAAAAAGAAAAATTAGGCTTAGGAAAATCCCTGAAAAAAAATCAAAAATATCATGTGTGACATATTAATGAGCCCACAGCTTATTTATCGATTTATTTGTTTGTTTGGTTATTTTTGTTGCCCAAATAATAATAAAAAACTAGCCTTTTTTTCTTCAGGTTATAAAACTAATCTTCATCAGACACCCAACTACTAAACTACTGTAGGCCTATTCATTAAATATAATAATAATAATAATAATAATAATAATAATAATAATAATAATAATAATAATAATAATAATAGCCAAAGGGCCAATAATTCCTGTAAATATAGAAATTATTGAAGGATTAATATCCTGTCTAACTGGTGAAAACTCCCTTTATTTGGTCACTTTTCTTTTTTTACTTAAAATATTTGGAGGATTATTTTGTGCTGAGCTGTTTATTCTGAAGTCTTCATAAATGCCTGCAATTTTTAGCCCGAATTTATTTATTTTTAATTGTCTGACGAGCTGAAAAAAATGCCAGAATAAACTTTGTTTATGTTTTTTTTTAATCATGATTAGTTTTATTTTTTACTTTTACACTTCAGTGAAACATGCAGCCTAGAATAAAATGTGGAAATATAAAAACGGTTGCTGTTGGATCCCATGAAGTAGAAACTTTTCCTTAAAAATATAAATCATTAAAACATCCTGAGCATCTCATAATTTGGCAGACTGACAGAAAGCCCACGGACTGTTTCTTCTTAGAAAGTTTTATATATTTATTTAAAAGCTATCTCATTTATTCCACTCTTCTGTTGAAGACGAATGACGCGATTCTGGTATTAATAACACTTTAGGGTGGGGATTTTTTCAGCACAGTATAAATAATTTACATAATGATGCCAAAAATAAGTGGCCTACTTTTACATAAAGACTAATTAAAGTGATGTGAAAAGAGCTAACGGTAATTTAAGGTTCGCCTATTTTCCACATCGAACAAGTTTGTAAAGATAAAACAGAATATTTCGCTTCATGCTGGATAATTTATTCAGCAGTGTAGTTATTAAATTGATCTCATTAAATCCACTGCTTTTATATCTTTCTGTTTCTTTATAAATCGAAAGCTCAGTCGCCTGTTTGCGGGATGACGCTGCTGGAACCCCGCGTGTTCTCGCTTTGCTTTAATAAGACGAGAGTTTCTCTTCGTATCACAAAAAAATTCCGCGAGATGATTCAGTCGCAGCGCTGCTATGAAAAAAAGGAGCGAAAAAAGGCCACCATTTTAGCCCCTGAAAGAAAAAAAAAATCCACCAGGGCGGAGGCTCCGCCCCCTTCACTTAGTAACCCGAGCACGTAGCAACGGCTCGACCAATGGGAGCGCCCCTACAGGTTCCACCGACTGCGGTTCCTTAGCAACGCCGTAAAAAAACTGCGCTGACGTCCATTCTTGTTCGGGAGTATTATGGTCTGTCGGGAATTTAGAGTGGCTGGGACTAGAAGGAGGGAGTGGGGGGAGACGGAGGGGTGATAGCTGCTGTAGCGGCGCCCAGCAAGCTAACGGTAGGTAGCACTGGAAGTAAACATGGAGCTGTCCGCCGTCGGGGAGAGAGTGTTCGCCGCCGAGTCGATCATCAAGCGGAGGATTAGGAAGGTAGGCGGGAGATGGAGCGGGCTCTTTTTCTCCCAGAGCGCGGAACACAATGCAACACCGGTGTGCTGTGATATACTGTTACCCTGCGTGCTAAAAGCGGGTTGTTTCTGTGTTTCTGATGGTACGCAGGGTCGAATCGAGTACCTTGTGAAATGGAAGGGATGGTCGCCAAAGTAAGTCCGTCTACACCGTGTGTCTGACGTGTTCTGGACCCGCGGTTCGGGTGTCTCGGCTCGGCTGTTAGCTCTCCGAAGCTAGCGGGATTAAAACGAGCACGCGATGTTTTTTGTTAATAATTATTATTTTAGCTCGCAGGCTAACCCCCGTCCCCGGGCTGACGCTCATGTTTCGCTCCGCAGATACAGCACTTGGGAGCCGGAGGAGAACATTTTGGACTCCCGCTTGTTTGTCGCTTTCGAGCAGAGGTAAGACGTCCGGGCCCGGGCCGAGGACATGTCCAACGGGTCCTCGGTGTCCTCGGTGCACTTTGCTCCTGTGACACTTCATCATGTCTGCTTTCCACAGGGAGCGAGAGAGAGAGCTGTATGGGCCCAAAAAGAGGGGACCAAAACCCAAAACGTTTCTGCTGAAGGTAAATTTATCATTTTTACACCATGTGTGCAGATTTTTATTACCATACAGCTCTGCAGACTTCATCTAAAGCTTTGGAAGAACCAATAAAGTAACCAAATAATTTAATTTTCCTAAAATAAGAAGCTCAGTTAAGTTTTTTGACTAAGATGCATCCTTTTCAATGCAAATTACTTATCTCACATTTATAAACAGGTTCTACTATAAAGAGTAATTCCTGCTTTAATCGGTACAATCTTCAAACTCACCTTTTCTCTTAAACCTATTCACCAAATTTCAGGTGTTTCACCAGAAATCAGTGTCTTGTTGGAAAGTAAAGTGTGTGAAGTGTTGTTAATATATTCATTTAAATGTGGTTAATACCTGCGGTGTTCCCAGTTTAAAGTGTCAGGATAACTTGCTCCTGTCCTGTTTTATTATGTGTCACTCAGAAAACAAACCTGAACCTTAACTGGAATACTCTTTACCAATAAACCTTTGAATTCTTACATTTCTAATGTTAAATTTCACAGTTTTTTTCTCCTTTTAGCTCCTCTGGGCTCCTTTTTTGTGCTCAGTCTTCGTCGTTAAACCCCTCATTTCTTTCATGTCTGACGGTATCACTTTCCTTTTACATCTTGCACGCTCTCGTTGTCCTTATCTTGAAATAAGTCTTGTTTTAACGGCTCATTCTTAGACACAACTTCATCTTTTTAGTCTGTAAGGACGAGCGGGGAAAACCCTCACGAGCGGAGCGTACAGTCAACTTGTTTACTTGCAAATAGGCTGTTTGCTGCCGCCAGCAGGCATGTTATTATCATCATTATTATCATTATCCAACGCCTGACTTTGTCATCATTTTCTGACCCAGCAGGGCCAGCCCCTAAACAAATCTATTTTTACTGGAAAAGTACCCAGAATTCAGTTTGTCACCTCGTTTACTTCCTCTTTGAGACATGGTCATGGTGTCATCTTGAGCTGCTTGATTTTCCTTTTTTAACCAACCTAACGGACTGTTAGTTAGTATTTTAAACCACCTATATATGAAAAATCAGCTGGTTTGATTCCTCAGCAGCATGTTGGATTTGTTTGTTTTTTATTTCAACATGAAAATGTTGAAATGATAATGAGGATATTATTTTCTACAGTAACGAACTCGATCTTTGGGGTAAATAAAGATTTATTCTTTATTATTCTTCCCGCTGAAAAAGCTAAGACTATGCTGAAAGTTTCTGGGCGATCTCTAAAAGAAACTGTAGGAATTTTCTTATTTTTTGGGACAACTTCACTGTTTTTTAACCCGGCTGGATGATCCTGACATCATTTTTGTCCTTTCAGTTAAAATGACTGGTTTTAATCAAACATGCCTGTAGTTATTCAGCCTCCCCGTCTCTTGTCTGTTTGTTTAAATGGGTTTTTTATTTATTTTAGGCATTTGAAATTCAGAGATAATTTACTGTAAAGCATTAAGGCCTTCTCCGCCAGGTTTTCTGTTGGGCAATGATCAACTCCAACAGAAAGTTGTTAAAATAATGAATGTTATCAGTGAACTCTTTGGCCTCAGACGTGTTATAATCATTTATAACCCGTCACCACCTGGTTGACACTTTCCTTTGTCGGATGTTTTACGCTCCGGTTGGAAAAGCAGATTTTAAAAGCGTGTTTGAACGGTTCTTTTTTTCAGTTTTCAGTAATTCTGTCACTTTTCCTTCCTTTCTTTTAGGCCCAGGCTAAAGTGAAAACCAGGTCCTATGAGTTCAGGAACGAGGCGGTCCGAGGGATCACCTACCCGAGCCCCGAGCCGGTGGTCACCCCCAGGGCCCGGGAGGGCCTGAGAGCCGTCGTTCCCACCATCTTCCCCCCGAGCGCGGTCAACCGCGGGGAAAGCATCTGTCTGCGCCCGTCCGAGCTGAGCGTCCACGACCACCGGGAGGCCGGCTCGGACGGGCCGAGGAAGAGGGGCCCCAAGCCGAAGCCCCGGCTCGTGGACGGCAGCTGCGGCCCCTCGGTCTCCGAGCCCCACAAGAGGAGAGCGGAGGAGCAGCTGAGCCACGGCGCTCACAAACTCCCCAAGCTCCCGAGGGGTGAGGAGGGGAACCACAAGCACCACCACGTTTACTACCACCACCACCACCACCACCATCACTGCTCGCAGGGCAGAGAAACGTCCGGCGGGACTTCCTACAGACAGCTCTGCTCCGACCGCAGCCTGCCGCCGTATAAATCGGACTCACACGGGCCTCAGGGCGGCTCCGGTTACTTGGCCCCGGCGCACTTCAAGCACCACTCCAAAGTGAGCCCGGGCCGACCCGCCGCGCCCCCCCTCATGGAGAAGCCGTACTTCCTGGACAGGCCGTCGCCGACCCGGCTCCACGACGACCTGGAGGAAGTGACCTGGAGGCCGAGTCTGAGCGACGTGGAACAGGTTCTGGTGACGGACGTGACCGCCAACTTCCTGACGGTCACCATCAAGGAGAGCAGCACCTCCAAGGGCTTCTTCCGAGACAAAAGATGAGAGCCCCCCCCCACGCCATGCCCCGCCCCGCTCCGATGTTTATAAACTACTGTGCGATTATTAAATCAACCCCTTTTTATGTAATATAAATAAAGACAGTTCCATGATGTGCATATGTGTAAATATGATAAAGTTTGACATCTATTTAATGTATTGACCAAATTAAAAGGAGTCCATTTCACCCGGCGCCCTGCGCAGCAGGCCCAACGTTCTGTACGGAGTTTAACGATTTCACTGCTTTTCTAACGAACTAAAAGTATTTTTTTTTCCAAACAAAAAGGCCTAAATATTAAATTCAATCTATTTTTGCCATTTGAACCAATTAGATCAGCCGGTCCTGTTCTGTTCAGAAGGGTAATATTTAAAAAAAGATTTTTTTAAAAGAAAGAAACTCGAGCACTTTGAATTCAGAAGTATTAAAATATATAATTTTATTGTCTTCAAAGATCGGTTCTGTTTTGTCTCTAAGAGAAATTAATAAAATCAAGACTTGTGGCTTTGCAAGGTTCATATTTTATTCCGTTAATTTCCATTTTTATCCTGAAGCTTCGATGTAACGATGAAGAGTTTTCAGCTTTTTAGACGCTTTCCAATAAATCCTCTGAATTTCTCTCTTTGTGGCTTTTTATTGTCAGATTAGATGCTTTGGTTTCAGGCCTTCAGATCTTTATTTTTTTATTTTATATCCATTTAAACAATAATCTCTTTAATTTGTGTTATTATAAAGTATTTTCTGCCATTTGTCTGTGATAGAAAAGAGGACAAGTTTTATTTTAGTATTATTATTTACTCTTTACTTTAGGCCGTTTATGTGTCTGTTTATTCATTCAGCTCAGTGATTGAATTTAATATTTAATTCTGGTTTAGTTTAAAGTCTTCTTTAAATTAAAGTATTTTATTTGTTTTTTTAAAAATTAAATAAATAAAGTTTCTTCTCCTGCCGCACAGCGTGGCTCTTTACTTTAATTAATATTTAATAATAAAATAATTAACAACACGTGAGGCCTCATCAGGTGACTCTGAGCTTTAAAACCATAATATTTATATTTATTTAAGCTGCGACTTGTTTTTAAAGATTTAAAAAACACGTATTCCCGCGGAGTTTTCTTTAAAATAATAATCTAGGAGCCAAGTTTAAAAACACAAAGTTATCCTTTTTTATTTTTATTTATTTATGTTTGTTTCGATTTTCAGAGTTTTGATTAAATCGTTTCCTGTTTTATTAAAACCTGAAAAAAACCCGTCAGAGGAAAAATTGATTCAGTTTGATTTAAATAAGAAATAAACAGTTATGCACAGTTTTTTTTTATTTGTGATTTTAGAGTTAATAACAGACAACTAAAAGAACTAAACTATAGTAAAACTTCAACAAACTATCAGCTTTAACCGGATTATTAAACTCGATCTGTTTTTTTAACATAGACTTATTTATTTTATTTATTTGTTTCAGTTTGTTTTCTCTCTGGAGCCCATCTTCAGTCTCTCCTGGTCTTTTCCTGCACAGAAAAAAATACAAAAAAATCAGTTTTCAAACAAATAACGTGACATAAACTGAATATAAGAATAAAAAATAAAAATAAATAATTGGATCTGTTTAAAGTCCCTGAGTTTCCTGATCAGCTGTTTGCAGATTAAATCATCTTTTTTATTCACTTTGATTTGCTGGGAAGGAGGTTTGTTTCCCCGTTAATTCGGATTAAACCCGGAGGGGAGGCCTCTGTTCGGGTCCGGACCTGAGGGTTCGGGTCCTCCTCACACCGGGTGGCCGTGGTTCCGGTCGCAGCGGGGCGGGCAGTGCGGGTTCAGCCAGAACTCCAGGTTGGTCTCCTGGACCCGCTGTTCCAGAACCTGCATGTGAAGCAGGTGTTCCTGGGGACAGAACCAGATTCAAACCCGGATTAAAGCTGAAAACACGAATTCTTCACAGCTGGACCGGAAGCTCATTTTATCACCAAGAGAAGAAAAAACATCAGTTTTTACTAAATAAACCTCCGAGATTATTTACTGACAGCAAACTGAGGGAGACTGACGTCATCTGAATCCGGTTTCATCAAGTTTTAATCTGAATTTACTGCCGTGATGCGGGACAGCGCCACCCTGTGGGCAGCAGAGGAAACTCACTGAACAGAACATTTACTTTACTCTAAATTAATATTTGAGCCAAACTCAGATAGATAGATAGATAGATAGATAGATAGATAGATAGATAGATAGATAGATAGATAGATAGATAGATAGATAGATAGATAGATAGATAGATAGATA
>NC_051432.1:27707371-27715115 GCF_001649575.2 Kryptolebias marmoratus
TTATGGGCTAGGCAGCTAACTGCGGCTACAAAAGCAGCATCAGAAGAGGGTTCTTTAAGGAGCCTGAGGTGTGAATGAAAACACGAAGCAATGGTTTTAGTTTGTGTGTATATATTGTGAAATTAAAGGGAATAAACAAACAACAACAAACAGTTACAAACACACAGTGAGAGACAAGTTATTTCAAAAATAAATTCAAAGATCATAGGTCTCTTCTTTCTTCTAGCTCACCATCCTTGGACTCAGAGGAGGATCTGATCCATCATATAAAAAAAACCCGACCTTCATGAAGTGGGGCACCAAACTGCAATCAGCTGGGACAGTCTTGATGACGCCCAGGTAACAACACCAACGGTTCAAACGAAAGATCAAATCAGTGGAGTCAGAGATTTTGGGTGAATTGTTCTCAGCAAGATGCCACACAGCCAGCCACAATCACAGTGGAACACGTTCAAACTGCGCTGGAGGTGGAGCTTTAATTAAGGTGGAAAGGTTGGGGGGATAACAGGAAGTAGGTCCGCCAAAATAAAAGTCTAACTAATTATCTAATTAAGGGTTACATTTGCCTGATAGAGCTTTAAGCAGCATCTATGGACGGCATGGTGAACTGTGTTTACAGACAGTGTTCCTGAGCAGAACCAGAACCTTGACCTTTGACCTCAGAGGTTTCTACAGATTCTTTGAATCTGACCCAGTTTCTCTCAGCCTGGTGAACTTCTCCCATCTTTACTTCTGACAGATTCAGCCTCTAAATCCTCTTTTTGTCCCGAGTCCTCTGACTGACCTGCTGCTAATTAACCTCATTAGTTGTAAAATGCTCCTCCAGGTGTTTCTGATTTGTACCACTCACTTTTATTTACTTTTATGACCTTTCACAACTGTTTTTCTGCCATATACCGTGAACCGCAGAACCGTGACCGAACCTCCCACCTGCTGCTGGTGACGATGCCTTCAGCTCTGCGTTCAGCTGTTCAGCTCTGTGTTTACCTCCAGCCCGACAGGAGCTGCTTTCAGAGCCAGGGCCCTCTGACCCCCACCCCCCCACCCCACCGGTCCCGGGGCCTGTTTTAGGAGGCCGGACGGGCAACAAAGTTCCCATTCATCGTCCTCGCTCCCTGAGGAGAGGAGTCCTGCAGGACGAAATCAACCCAGTTCTGTCAACAAGAGAGCAGAACTGCTGGAGCAACGTGGCAAAACCACGCAGCCCAAACGGGCGACAATACGAGGACAACATGAAACTGTAGCTGTTACTGTGGAACAAATCTGTTGATATTTTATTTTTTACTAAAACACTGCAAAAAGGTGTGTGGTAGCTCAGTGGTCTTATAATCCTGAGACTGCAGGTTCAAGTCCGGCGTAAAACAAACCTATCGTGTGAGTTTGCTTGCTGTGGAAACCCTGAAGAAGGAAACAACCAAAACAACAACTAACATGCTGCAAAAATATCTCGAATAAATATTTTTTCTTAAATAACCAAATGGTTGAGTCGCTGCTCCAAAAAGAAACTCTTGTAGAGAAGCAGAAGAACGATGTTTATTAATCTAAAAGATGATGCCGTTCAGCTGACTTCTCTGAGGCGGTCCTACCTGAGCAGCAGGTCAGCAGCACCAGGAAGAGCAGAAACACCAGGAGCTTCTTCATCTTCATCACCTCCTCCTGCCTGAGTCTTCACCACTCTGAGCTCCGGAGTCCAGGAGGGCTGAAGGGGAACGTTCTCCTCCTCCTCTTCCTCCTCTTCCTCCTCCTTCTCCTCACCCACAAACTGTTACAAAATGTTCCGTGCAAAAGTCCTGATCCACTTCTGATTTATTAACATGTTGCTTCAGTGACTCATTCTTTTAAAACCTATTTAATTTGTTTTATAGTTTTATTCAAACCTTTATTTAAAGGTGTATAAACCAGTGTTGTGTCGCCATCTGCACATCAAATATCAAGGAACTGTTTTTGAATCTACAAAATATAAAATAAAACTAAACGTTTGGCTTCACCAAAGTGATATAAACCCAAGATTTGCTAACAAAAGTTTGATGCATCCATAATGAGTTTTAGATGCTCTTCATCGGCTGTATAATTGGTGTTTTTTAAGATTGACATTTCGTCTTTTATTGTTCACTTTCCCAGTTCTCTCCAGCTTGTTCCGGAAATCCCGAGGTGTTTCCTGGGCAGAGAGGATATTTAATCCCTTCACTGAGGTCTGGGTCTGCCCCGGGGTCTCCTCTCAGCGGGACATGCCCGGAAAGATCGTATTCAGATCTGATCCACCTCAGCAGACTCCTGTCGATGAGGAGGAGCAGCGACTCTACGGAGCTCCTCCCCTTCTCTCTAAGGCCGAGCCCGGCCACCCTTCAATCAGGGTGCATGACCATGGACCAGTAAATGGAGCGTTCCTTCCTCACCATGACAGACTGGAGCAAAGGCCCCGATCCGTCGATCCGTCTCCTGCTACTTCCTACCGTCACTCCTGAACAAGACTACAAAATACTTAAACTCCTCTGCTTGAGGCTTTCTAAATAAAAAATGTTATTGCTTGAATAAAAAGACTGAAGGTGATAAATCACAGCTCAGTTAGGCCGAACACCGACCACTAGATGGCGCTGCGAGTACAGTCATCAAGAGAGGAGCTCCTGATGTTTCTGTTAGGAAAGATCTGAGCTCTTTTTGTAAATCTGACATTTTTTAAATATAAAATAATCCTCCAGCTGTTCCAAATGTGACTCTGCCCCACGTTTTCTATTGTTTTAATTTCAGAATGAGTTTAAATGATGCTGCTGCAGAGAAAGCAAAGAAAAATCCACACATCTCACTTTAAAAGGTAGCATTTAATATATTTAAAATGTAATTAAGTTTGGTTAAAGAAGAGGAGATGCATCTTTATAAAAAGCTTAAAAAAAAGCAGAATGTGTTAACTTCGAACAGTAAAATTTATTTTCTTATTCTCTCTCCTTGAGTTTTCAACTTTGTTAAAAACAGAAAACAACATCTTATAATTAAAAGTGGTTATTAAAACAAAAAAAAACTGACAGTTAAATGTGACTACGTTTTTACATAATGGGTGTATTACTTCATAAGCTGCTAAGTTTTGTTGAATTTCGTGACATTATTTAGGAGCTCTGCTGAAAAGATCAGATAACTGCTTCTGGACAGCAGAACCTCAGATTAATTAAGTTTTAAAACAAACTGTTTCTGTTTAATTGCTTCCAAATTTAATTGATTACCAGACGCACACTCAGTGTTATTATCTGGTCATGGTTTAACAGTAGTGCGCATGCGTGCTGTAAACCAGCAGCAGATCCAAATCAGAGATGATTTGAGAAAGATTTGATGTTGTCCTCCACTCACTTCCGGGTTCGCTGAAACGCATTTAGGAAACGAAGGGTGCCGTTTTATAATTGTTTTAGTACATCTTTATTTTTTTTACCTCTCACTGTAGCTGGAAGTCTGCTACATTAAATCCAAACAAGTTTTATTTAAAACATAAAATGCCAGATTTTTAGATTTTAGATCTCTAAAATGCTAATTGTGGCTAAAACGAACGCTACGTTGAAATGCTAATTTTGATTAGAGCAACTTTAATTATTGATTTCCGCTGTTTAGAAGCTAAATAATTATAACACGTTAAAATGGTTAGTCATTTGTTGACTATTTGAAGGAGTTGTTTTTAACCACTGTTAGCTAATGGTGAGCGAGAAGTTAACGCTTCCTGTTTGGTTTTCTTCCCGGAAGTGCGCATGCGCTGTGTGGGTGTACGCTCTTGCTGTGCAAATACTCTCTGTAAGGGCGATATTAGTGCGACAGCTTCCTGTTTGGACGTGACGTCGCTGTCTTCGTGTTTTCGGCCGCTTTTACGTCTTTAAATAACGAAGTGGCAGCGTCTTGTCGGCGTCAGTGAACATGAGTTTCGCGGGGAAACGTGCCGAGCGTCCTCTTCAGCCTGCGTCTTTTGATTTTCGCTTCGCTTCTCCCGTTTCCGCTCGTTGAGAATCAGCCCCTAGCTAACGGCGGCGGCAGCGATGTGCGAGGAGGGGCGCGAGGCGCGGGAGGACTGCGGCTCCCGGGAGGAGTGGACGCTGCTGTTCTGGACCTCTCTGGCCGTCGTCGTGCCGGTCATCATCACGCTGTGGTGCAGCGCGCAGCGCCACAAGCGGAAGACCCACATGAAGGAGTTCTTTCGGAAGAGCAAGCACGGCTGGCATTACACGGACCTGTTCAACAAGCCGACCTACTGCTGCGTCTGCTCCCAGCACATCCTGCACGGGGCTTTCTGCGACTGCTGCGGCGTCTGCGCAGACGAGCAGTGCCTGCGGAGGGCCGACCGGAGCCTGCCGTGCAAGGAGATCATGGCCCCGGCTCGGCCCCACGACGGGGCCGCGGAGCACCGCTGGGTCCGCGGGAACGTGCCGCTGGCCAGCTACTGCGCGGTGTGCAAACAGCAGTGCGGGACCCAACCCAAGCTCTGCGACTGCAGGTACCGTCCACCGAACAGTTTTATTAACTGGATAAATACAGCCTCTGTTCCTCCGTCTGTGGCACGCAGTTTGACTTAATTTATTAAACAAGAACTAAACCCAAAAACGGATCATGTGTGCGTAAAAAATGAGCTCCGTCCTCCCAGATTACAAAGGAAAGTAACATCAAGGTGCTGCTGATCAGATTTATCAAGATGTGTCAGTTTTCAGGTGTTATCACAACACCAGGGCGGAAAGACACCAGCAATGATGCTACCCGTCGATCTGGGAGGGGTCAAAGGTCATTTCTAAACAGCATTCTACAGAGAGAAAAAATATGAACAATTGGAAAACAATTAAGACAGCTGCCAGCCTTCTCATGAGTGGACATCCCAGTAAATTCACCCTGAAGGTCAGACTGTGCAATGCTTAGAGAATGGACTGTACTTATATCGCACAACCAGGCCACTCAAAGCGCTTCACAATCAATCTGTGGCCTCATTTACCATACAGCTCTGCCACATCTCTACAGGTTTAATCTGAATAAATGGTTTAATGGAGTCCAGTCAGAGCTTTAAACTCCATTCATACACCGACCGGGCACATCAGAGGCAGTGAGGGGTTCAGAGTCCTGCCCAGGGACACTCAGACATGTGACTGCTGCCAGGAATCGAACCTCAGCTCTAACCGCTGATCCACAGCCTCCCCAAAAAATAAGAAATTCCTCAGCTGGCAGGTTAAAGGTTAAAGTTCATGACAGACGTGTTTGAAGGGCTGCAACAGGAAGCCTCGACTGAACCACAAGGCCTTTGGGACAAAACACGACCAATGTAGAGGCGTTTACCCATAATGCACAGCAGCACAGACAGCATGTCAGCACGGTGGTGGAGGGTTGATGGTTTGGGTTTGTTGGCACCTTGAGTCGACCATGAACTCTGTGCTTTTAGCCAGCGTTCTGCTTCTTTTAGCTTTACTAACTCAGTTTCAGCTGCTTCAGTGTCATGGTTTGGGTTTTTTTTTTTGTATTTGTCTAACAGTTTCCTGTCCCCCCCCCCCAGGTGTGTGTGGTGTCAGACCACGGTGCACGATGACTGCATGGGCAGCCTGGCGGATGCAGACGTATGTGACCTGGGCGAGTTCCACAGCCTCATCATCCCTCCCCACTACCTGTACCGCGTGAACAAGCTCCGCCGCCGGCAGCCCGACGACTTCACCAAGGTGAGCGACTCGTCTGAGCCACCTCCGCAGGCGCCGTTTGACGGCCCGACGCTGAAGAGAACCCGCTCTGTGTGTTTGTGTCGCCCCGCAGCTGGGGGCGTCCTGCGGCGGCAGCTGGACGCCGGTGTTGGTGCTGGCGAACACGCGCAGCGGGAACAACATGGGCGAGGCTCTGCTGGGAGAATTTCGTACCCTCCTCAACCCGGTGCAGGTCAGAGTCCGAGCGTGTCCTCTCCGCTCAGCCGCCGCCCTGTGTTCTGATCAGGACCGCTCTGTCCCCGCTCTGACCCCGCTCTGTCCTCTCCAGGTGTTTGACCTGTCTCAGCTGACTCCATCCAAAGCGCTCCAGCTGTGCACCCTCCTGCCCCCCGGCAGCGTCCGGGTGCTGGTGTGTGGAGGAGACGGCACCGTGGGCTGGGTTCTTGATGCCATAGACTCCATGAAGCTCAAGGTGATGAAGTTTTTAGACCCGGTCACAGCTCTGTGCAAAAGTCTTGAGTCATTTCCCCTCCAAGCAGCCAGACGTTCCTGTAATCATTTAAAGTAGTTTTGATCAGCAGTCGTCCAGACTTCAGGAAGATTTACTTTAGTCTTCAGCTGTCCTTCAATTTCAGTCCTTCCACCTGACTGTTTTCAGAGAAATGTATGTTTTTGTTTGTTCAGCCACCTAACTCTGACCTGTGAATCTTTCAGACATAAAAAAGATCCTAAACTCAAAGGATGGACCAGAGTTTTTGTTGACAGATTAAATCACCTGATTCAGAGGTTAAATCACCTCTTCATGTTCTGCAGAAGCCTGTTAATCACCCACTGATTCAAATCAGCAGAGGAACAAGTAAAACCTGCAGGATGGTGGCCCCCCAGGACCAGGGTTGGACACCCCCGACTTAAATAAACCATTTTAATTTAGATCTTTAAGCTCTTTCTTACCAGCAGCCTGACAGAAAGACATAATTTGTTCTATTTTTTTAGTTGAATTTATGAAAAATACAAACTCGTACATCCAGTGTTGACCTTCTGAGAGTTCAGGATATATTTTGTAACAGCTCCATCTTGGCCTTTCAGCGCCGGGCGACGAGGAAGGACTCATTTTTGTATCTTTTTGCTCCCATCTCCATTTTTCTGTGTAAAATGATCCCTGGTCTTCCTCAGGGCCAGGACCAGTTCATCCCCAGAGTGACCATTCTGCCTCTGGGAACCGGAAACGACCTCTCCAACACTCTGGGCTGGGGAGCCGGGTACGCCGGGGAGATTCCCGTGGAGCAGGTTCTCCGGAACGTCCTGGATGCTGAAGTGGTCCGAATGGACAGGTGGGCCGTCAGAACCGCTTGGTTGTCTCTGGGCCTTCTGATACGTTAAAGGTTGTCATGTTTTGTGTCAATAAAGGGCGTTTTAAAAATCTATAATCATAAAAGGTCAATATTTTCTCATCAGAACAGTTTTCATGCCATCAGATCAGTAGTTTGGAAAAAGGAAATCCGTTTTAATCTTGAGACTCATTTTCTTTCTGCACAAAAAAAACTCAGGTGGAAGGTGCAGGTAGCTTCTAAAGGCTCCTACTTCCGTAAACCAAAGGTGGGTCTGGTCTCTGTTTCTAGTTTTAATCTTTGTGTGCTGATATCTACCAGCTGACTGAACCGACCTTAAACCCTCTGAAGGTCCTGACCATGAACAACTACTTCTCTGTGGGCCCGGACGCTCTGATGGCGCTCAACTTCCACGCACACCGCGAGAAAACGCCGTCCTTCTTCTCCAGCCGCATCATAAACAAGGTTTGAATAAACAAATCCTGCTGAAATGTGAACGCAGCTGTTGGCTGAGGGCTGATCTGTCTCTCCCTCAGGCGGTGTACTTCCTGTACGGCACCAAAGATTGTTTGGTGCAGGAATGTAAAGATCTGGACAAGAGGATTGAGGTAAGATCACATTGAGTGAGCTTCAGTGCATCCATCCTTCCTTCCTTCCTTCCTTCCTTGGGGTTGGCAGCCTAAGCAGGGAGACCCAGACTTCCCTCTCCCCAGCCACTTGGGCCAGCTCCTCCGGGGGAATCCCAAGGCGTTCCCAGTCCCTCCAGCGTGTCCT
>NC_051432.1:27715215-27795163 GCF_001649575.2 Kryptolebias marmoratus
AATCCTTTTAGAAAAGTAAATGATTTAATAAATACATAAATAGGCAGAGAGCCTAACCCCCCCAATGTTGAACCCAAAGTTACGCCCCTGGGTACAGCACCCGCTTCACTGCAGACGCTGCACCAATCCGCCTGTCGATCTCCCGCTCCATTTTTCCCTCATTCATGAACAAGACCCCGAGATACTTAAACTCCTCCACTGGGAGCAGGACATCCTCCCCGACCCGGAGAAGGCACTATACCCTTTTCTGGCTCAAGACCATGGCCTCTGATTTGGAGGCACTGGAGCCAGGACACATTTATCTCTAAACACTTGAATCAGTTCTTTTATTGCATGCACTGGATTTCTAATTTTTAAAATAAAAGTTAGGATGTGTAAATGAAACGGTGTTCAGTCCTGTGCATTAGTTTCATCCCTTTTCCTTCAGGGAGTAAAAGCTTAAACATTAAAGCAGCTTTACTGTGTGAACAGGCAGTTTTCATATTTTTAGTTTTTAGCTTCTTCTTCTTCTGCAGACTTCAGCTCATTCAGGACGGCTGCTGGGACTTTTAGTTTTAGCTTCTATACTTTTCAAAACATTTTAACAGTTTATTTTAAAATATTTTCCCCAGAGAAATACTCTGAGATCTCTTCAGTTCCCTCAAAAACATTCTTCTCTTTGACACCAGCTCCAGAGAACCGGATCTGTTTTTGTCTTCTGATGCTACTGTTAGCTTTTAGCAACATTTTGTTGCTTTTAGCTTTTAGCTAATGTTCTGCTTCTCGTTCAAGTTTCAGCTGACATTCGGCACTCACAGTATATTTTTACAGCAAATAGAATGTATTTAGTTACTTTTCTCCGTTTTCCTCCTGAATGTTTGGGAGAACTCTGATAAAAATGCATCAAAACGTGCAGCTTGTGCTTCACACAGAACCATCGTTCTGAGTTTAAACGGACCACAGAAGGTCGGACTCTCCGTGACAGAACTGGTGTTTAAGTAGAGATTTTCCTGCAGAACTGCTGGAAATGTGTTTGTTTTACCAACAGCTGGAGCTGGATGGCGAGCAGGTGGCGCTGCCCAGCCTGGAGGGCATCATCGTGTGCAACATCGGCTACTGGGGGGGCGGCTGCAGACTCTGGGAGGGGATGGGAGACGAGCCCTGCCCCCCAACTCGGTGAGACCTGCTCTGGTTACCGCAGAGGGACTTTGGCTGTGAAAATCTAAACCTTTTTTGTTTTCGTGTCCGTCGGCAGGCTGGACGACGGGCTGCTGGAGGTGGTGGGCGTGTTCGGCTCCTTCCACTGCGCTCAGATCCAGGTCAAACTGGCCAACCCTGTGCGGCTGGGCCAGGCACACACTGTCAGGGTGAGGCCGCCACACACACACACACACACACGCCGCAGAGCTTCCTGTTGATCTCATTAGGTCTGTTTGGAGGGAGATGAAGAAGGAATCAGATTACTTTTCACCACCGTTCTCCTCCATGCAGCGAATCGAATTTGAACAAATCTGATTAAACTCATGCTGCTCATGTCGAGCACGGACTCATTTCCTCTTCCTGCTTGCACAAACCGCCAATAATAATAATAATCTACAGCTGCGTCGTCAGTCAGAGCACTAAAACGATTGTTGTTACAGATTTTAAATTTAAATAGTAAAAAAAACTGAATGAAGTTTTCATTTGATGCAAGAAGCAGAACAGGATTCAGGAGAAGACGCTTTAATTAAAACACTTCTTCAACTTTACCTTTCTGCAATAAAATGTATTTAAATAAAATAAAAAAAGTGAAGTTTTAATTCATTTAACTCACTGAAGCCTCCATCATATTGGGTGAATTATAAAGAGAGGAAAAAAACATGTATTTTATATTTAAACCAACTGTTATTTTCTATTTAAAAGGGACAGAATTCATTAATTAATGTGTAAATGGGCCCGATTTCTCCTACAGGTTTAATTTTCAGGTTAATGGTGAAAAAAGTAAAGAATAATGGTTCAGAACTACAGATTGTCACTCAGGAAATATAAAGTCTTATTTATTGTTTGTTTAAGTGTAAGAATATAGAAATAAAAAAAGATAAAACGGACATTTTGTCACCTAAAAATGAAAAACCAGAGCAGCAGAGATCAGATGGCTGTCATTCACTCAGATAAATATAAAATATTTGTTTCTTTATAAACTTTAACCATGGAGTAAATATAGTGAAAAATAATCCATAAATGAAGTGATAAAGATGATGGCTGGATGAATATTTTCATTAAATTCTTTTTATTTTTACTTCATCTTTTCAGCTCAGATTGAATTTATTTAAAGGGTTTAATTTCAGCAGATTCTGTCGTAAAGTTTCATGTTTTGTTTTAGTTTCTGGAAGCGAGAAACGAAACGGACTGAACGTCAGGAGGTCATGACGTTCCTTTTCTCTGCAGCTGGTTCTGAAGAGCTCGAAGATGCCCATGCAGGTGGACGGCGAGCCGTGGGCCCAGGGACCCTGCACCGTCACCATCACCCATAAGACCCAGGCCTTCATGCTGTACCACAGCGCCGAGCAGACCGACGACGACGAGTCCAGCGCCTCGGAGACGGAGAGCCCCACGCCTCAGGACTCCCCCAGACCGCCGGGGCCGGCCTCGGCTCGAGCGTGATGCTCCTCGGGCGCCTCCTTCATCCGCTTTACTTCCACTCTCCTCTTCGCTCACACAGTCGGGTTTTAAAGGTTTGGTTTTCTGACAGGAGAGGTTAGTTTCAGCTTTTAGCTCTTTTCTTGTTAGCCTCCTGGGAGGAAGAGGAGGAGGAGGAGGTGGAGAACGGTTGCTGTTTATTTGCACTGATCCCTCGTGCCGTATAGAGGCCACATATAGTTAACTGTGCTGTATTTATTACCTAAACCCCCCCCTCAAAGCCATGTCGAAATCCACAGCGGGCCGTAAAGATGTAAAACAAGTCAAAAGATGGCCGACGCTTTACTTCCCGCAGTTTGTTTTCCAGACGAAGCACAAAATCAGCGGGGAGACGGTTTTAAATATAAGAAGCGGCCAAAACATTTGTTAAATGATCACTCCTTGTTTTGATGTTTATTCGTTTTGTCTCTGAAACACAGGAAATGTTTCTGAGTCTGGATTCTGATTGGTTACTGCCGTTAGGAGCCCCCGCCTCCTGCAGGAGTTACAGGTTTGGTTTAAGCATCACCAAGTAAACGAGGACAGACTTTGTTTGTCCTCGTCCTCACAAACCTTCAGCTTGTTTACAGATTTGTGTTGCACAGTTTGTCCTCTGCCCGGGAAGCAGCTCGGACATTCCCGCTGTGTGTCGTCAGCTGTCCGTTAGCATTTCACTGTTTTTGTCCTCCTGGTCGTCACCACGAGGTGGCAGACCAGAGGCAGTATTTTCACCCCACTGGAGTTCAGTGTTTATGGGATGTGTTGCATGTTTTTCACTGACTGAATCGTGTCGGATGTTCGGGATGAACTCCGGTTTCCTCTGAGCCATATCAGAAAGTCCGTTTTCAGCCGTGTGATGCCTACGCTTTTAAATGAGTCCTGGTTCGAGGACACCTGCTGTACCTTCGTTAAAGGGGTAGGTTTCCATTTCTTTTTTAAAGTGGGGTTGTGAGCAGTCAGTGTCTTACCTGCAGCAGACACTGATCTCAGTTTGGATGTTTTTGTTTTTTTTTAACAGTTACAAAACTCATAAAAAACTCATAAAAACATCCAAAAAGCCTTAAAACAATAACAGTAATGAGAATAAAACTAATAAGGTGCCAAATAACACATTTGAGTTCAATATTTATATTCATTATAATTTGTTACTGTAGGGAAATACATCAGGATATAAATAAGAAAGATAAATAAATAGCTCTTATGTCACATTAATCATTAGGTCGATAAGACCTTTTCTGTCATTTCCAGATTTAAAAATAATGAAAAGTTTTCCTGTATCTTTTTAAATGTGGAATATTTACCTTTTATCATAAAATTAAGTTGTTTTTTTTGGTAAATTGACAATAAGTTAGCCAGTTTTGGTTCACCAATAGATTTCCACGTTAGCTACATTAAATTTAGCTTAAAATAAACGACTTTTAATTTGTTTAAGAGTTTTGGACAAAGAAGGTATTTTTTAGTAGAGGCGGGTCATAATCTATCTTTAGATTCATCACAGAATCGACTTTAAGACTTTAAACACTGATTTTTGTTGACATTAATCTTTGCTGAAGCAGCAGCACAGATCCGTAGATCCGCGCTGCCGTTTGTCCCAGTGGAGTTGCCATAGATCCTGTAGTTGAATGATGTTGAACTGGTTTGAATAATAATGTCTGTAATTAATGACGCTCAGTGATGAACACAAAGCTAACCGCGTTAGCTTTTCTTCTGTTTTCAGTGTTAACGTAGCATCTATGCTAATCGCTTGTCTGCAGCCTCTGAATTAAACTGAGGTGCTTAACGAGTCCCGCCCCTAATTTAGTCTTCATCATCTGTTTAACTGTCTAACCAACAGCTGTTTTGTATATTCGGCTCATGCAAATAGCCTCTTATCTCACCAAAAAGAAGTCATGTTTGCTTTGTCTGTAGTTGTTTTGGGTTTCGACCTGCAGAGCAGAACCTCGGTGCACGCTGCAACACGAGCGTTGTTCGATGGAGAAAATGCTAAAAAGCAAAAATAATCAAATATAAAAGTTTTTGTTTGAGCTGTTAGAGTTTAAGATGTTTAGTTCCTGTTCTGATTAGCTGTTAGCTTGGCTTCTTTATGAGAATCTATTCCTGTTCTCCAAACTGAGATCATTGATTGTCTGATGCAGGTAAGATGCTGACTGATCACAACTTATCCTGTGTTAATCAGAGCTGTATCTGTGTGTTGCACTGACTTAGTTTAAAGTAGAAATTAAAATGTTTATAAGGATTTAAAGCGGTGATGATGGTTTCTTCTTTGAACCTGAAAGATTAGTTTTTATTGTGCTGAAAGGATCGCAGTCCTGCGGTGTCGTAACTAAAGGTTTTCATCAACTGTGTCGGAAATATGGCATAAGAAGTTGCTGAATCTGGATAAGAAGCTACAGAAAATGCGATGAGGTCAAAGGTCATTACACTGGGAGGCTTTATGTGCCCTCTGTTAGGGGAAAAATACAAAACCGCTTTATTTAGGAGATAAAAGCTTTAATGGCAACAATCGTTCAAAACAAGGTTGTTTTCAGAAAGTGGAAAGAATTCTGACTGAGATGATTGTAAAGATGTGATGTTTTGAATATGAAGACATTCCCATAAATATTTTCATATAAATTTCAGATCTCTGTGGGTTTTTTTTCCTGATTTATTCAACATTGGGAACCGTGAGGTTGGCTGATTACAGCCGTCGTACACCAATAAATCCACACAGAATGTGTTAATCATTCACCAGTTTTAAAACAAATAAGCTGCTAACTCTGTGGATAACCGGTTCTATACGGAACACCAGCCTGCCATCTGGTCTGCAGAAGGTAAATGAGGTGAACCGTTTCCTCAACAGGCTCCACCCCTCACTGTCCCCACTGAACGGACTCCATCCCTCACATGACGGGTTGCAGACCAGGTCAGGAGGCTGCAGGGCCTGATGGATCAGTCCTCAGATCACCTCTTCAACGTGAGCCTGAGCTGGGTCACAGCCCTGGTGCTCTGGAAGACGTCCTGCCTGGTTCCGGTCCCAAAGAAGTAGAAACCAGCTGACCTTGAGGTCCGGTCATGTGATGAAGGTGTTGGAGAGACTGGTTTCAGACGGTCCTGATGGGAGCTGATGATGCTGTCATGTACCTGTGTGGAACAGGATGCAGAAATCAGGGGTAAACAGGAGCGTGTTTGTTCTGGGTTGAGCCGAGCCTGACTCGGACAGAACAAACACGACTTCTGCAACCTTTCTGCATCCTGCAGCGCGCTCATTTGCACTTGGATTGTGGTAACAAAGAGCATCACTTTGGTTCCTCTGGTGTCAGTGATTTGGGGGAGAAGTTGGGGGGTGATAGTTTCCTGTTTCTGGCTGGCAGGCGGGCCACAGTTGGAGTTCTGTCTCATTTCCTCTTCAATGACTTCTAGTTCAACCCCGGGTCATGCCACCTTCAGAGAGTCTCTGATGATTCGTTTGTTGTTGGGTGGGTCCAGGGAGTGGGCTGGGTGAAATCACCTGCTGCTGAACGTGGCCAAGAAAAGGAAGAAGTGTTCACAACCACGGCTCATAACGGAGAGGAGGTGGCGGTGATGGAGGATTACACACCAACGCTGCGTACAAGAAGAACGAGCAGACTCTTATTTCCTGAGGAAGCTGAGATCCTTCAGTGTTTGCAGTAAGATCCTGGAGAGGTTTCATCAGTCTGTTTGCTCTTTATTGGAACCAGCGACACCGACAGGCTCCACTATCAGCTGCAAGCAGGACACTGTCCACCACACAGGACACTGGACAAACTGTTGTCCATCAGGGACAACCGGGACCACCCGCTCCACCTCACTGAAAAACCAGCAGAGCAGCATTTCTATCAGGCAGCTAAAGCTCTGAATCCTTCCTGCCCCGAGCTGCTTTAGTTCATTAGATCTTCAGTTTTAATTTTCTTTTTTTCCAGAGTCGATAAAGTCAGTCTATCTGTTAGAATATTATATATCCACACATCTGCTCTTAAAGTAGAGATTATAACATGTTTATTACAAAAGCAGACTGTTCAAATCTTAAAATTTACTATTTATTTTAATAAATATTGTATATGAGCCTCTTTATTCACCCGTATTACCAACTAAAAATGGCTAAACAGTTGCAAAAACCTAAATTAGCAATACCATAGTTAAAAGCTAAAAGGAGAATAAGAAGAACAACAATTAGAGGAATTAATCTTAATGTATATCTATGGGGATTTCTTTTTGTAAATCAAGGTAAAAGTTTAAAAAGTACAAAAGTTTCAAATATTAGACGTCGTGGCACACTGTTCCAGATCGAGACGGATGTTTTGATGGATCAATAAGTAAAATAAAGGATGCAGGAGTAATTTGGTTGTAAGAAACTATAAAAACAAAAAGAAATTAACGCCTCACAAAAAGCTTCCGCTGTCCAGAAATCTCAGGATTTACAAACGAAGCATAAAATTTCTGCTCCTACTTCAAAAAATAAAACATCTGACCTACTTCATGCATTTGATAATTATTTTAAAAAGTCAGGTCACATTAACGAGAAAACATCTTAGTTTTATATCTAAATTTTACCAGTAATTAGAAGAACACCTCAAGCAAACAATGTAAGAAACACATTAGTGATATTTAACCATAAACTGATATTTTTACATGTGTCAGGTTTATCAATGCTAACACAAAATCTGCTGCCTTTACTTGCTTTTCTTAGGATGTGGATTACTTTTAGGATGTGGATTACTTTTAGGATTCGGATTACTTTTAGGATGTGGATTACTTTTAGGATTCAGATTACTTTTAGGATTCGGATTACTTTTAGGATTCGGATTGTGCCAAGCTGATTTTTCTGAAGGTGGATGGCTTTTAGGTTTATCTTTTCTGGCAGAACCCGGTCCCTTGGCATCAGGTTTGTGTCCTCCTTGTGCACCGGGAGGCCATTTGCTTTGTTCTGAAAGAAAACAAGAAATATTTTTTTCCTAAGAAGCTCGAGAAATGTGTCCGGTGCCAACATTTAATTGTACTCACTGCAACTTCGTGACAACATTCAGAAAGTAAGAAACGAAATTCACAATTTATTTTTAATTATAGGCATAATTTGTCAACAGATGCCAATCACCACATGTGTTTGTTTACCTACGGAAACAGCAGGTTAACAACGATGGCATCTATGGAGAAGTCCAACTATTTTGTATTTATACCCAGATTTGTTGAGTAAAAGTAGTGATGGGACATCTGAAGCCAGGGTTCGAGGCGTGTACCGAGTAAAAAGGGGGCGTGTCTGATGAAGCTTCGGAGCTTGTGTCATATTGAGCAAAATCACGTGATCAACAACAAACGAGGCCTTGCATTACGTCCGCCACGTCATTGCTTCACTTTGCGTATCGGTTTTCAAAATAAAAGCGCTATGAACCCTGTCGGCTGTAGTAGGTGGTTTGGTAGCAGTTTTCATCAGCAGTGGTTGAAAAAGAGAAAAACCTCTCATATCTGTCACATATTTGTAATATTAAAACCAGAACTAGAACTGATTTTAAACAAATTCTGTTTTTCAGGAAGCAAGTTTCAGAGTCTGCCCCAACAATCACTCAATTCCCAACACACTAAAGTCCAACATATTTTCACTGTGAAATAAGTCCATGACATAAAAGAAAACCCAACACAACCACTGATGGTCAAGGTCAAGGATGGTCTTTTTACGACTGAGTTCAAAGTTTGCAACGAGTTGCTTTAACTGTTTTAACTAGTTTGCTCAGTAAGATGTTGAACAAGTGGAAATTCAGGCCTTTTGTTTTTCTTGGCAGAGCTTCGATGACTTTTGTCCTCGGCTCTGTTGGCTGCAGACTGACGGGAACAACCAGACAAACGTGTCGTTTTCAAACACCTGCAACTCGTCACAGCAAAGTCTGCACCAATAAGGACTGCGTGTTGAACGCTGCAGGCGGGATAAACAACAGTTACATCTTCTGGAAACAGTGAATATTATGACGGCTTCTGTCTGACCCCACTGTGGGTCGGGAAACAATAAATTAAACAAAATTCAGCAGCGACTGATAACATTTTTGCCATAATTGTTTAAAATATAAAAAAGCAGTCATAAATTGTGGGGCAGTTTGACGGAAACTAAACGGAAGCACATTGGAACACAAAGCAACAAGGTAAGAGCTGCGTGTATCAACAGCTGAAACCAATGAGCTAAAGTGCATTTTGATGTTTTTAGTCGGGTAGCTTTGTAGCTTCGACCTCCAGTTTCTGACAGTTGGAACGTGCGTGTTTTATCAGAGGAATTTATTTTATTTATTGAACGCTTGTGTGACGAACATGGCTGCAGGGAACTCACTCGTCTTGTGTCCGCCGGCAAACAGAGGAGGCCTGGGAAAGCCCTGAGTCTGGCCCGGTCCAAACCAGGGTCGGTTCCACATCGGAGGAGACTGGATGTAAAAAGGAATATGAACCGGTTGGAAGTGGGGCTGGACGGGAGAACGGCCAGGACTTTTGGACCTGGGCTGAGGGTTCTGCTCTGTGGGCTTTGGTGTTGCTGAAACAGAAGTGGTGACGTGAATCAGGTGACACAAAACAGAGAAATTCACTCTTTTCACCCTTATTTCTGTTTTTACTTTGCTTCTAAGCAGCCAAAATTCTTGTAAACTTTTAAAATGGTCCTCAAGGGCCACCATCCTGCAGGTTTTCCTTGTTCCTCTGCTCCAACACACCTGATTTGAATCAATGGGTGATTAACAGGCTTCTGCAGAACATGAAGAGGTGATTTAACCTCTAAATCAGGTGTTGGAGCAGGGAAACAGCTAACACCTGCAGGATGGTGGCCCTGAGATCCAGGACTGGACACCCCTGGTCTTGATGAATAGTTTTTTATGAGTTAATGAGTTAAAACGCAGCTAAAACTCAAAGAAAACCTATGAAAGCCTTGAGAACCGAATCAAAACAACTAATGAACAAGAAAGTGTGATGGTTTTAAACTTTTGCACAGTAATTTTTAAAAAAAGTTGTCTATCTCTTGTTGTCTTTTTGCTGAGAAGAAGGTTTACGTACGAGATTTGGGCCGGGGCGTCTTATTTTCAGAACCTGCAGGTTCTTCTTCCTCACCTGTAAGAGAGAAACAGTGATTCACCCTCTCACACAAACGTCACTCTTCTTCTCCTTTTTTATTTATCTAATCCAGGGGGGGTCAAACCCAGACACAATGGGGCCAAAATTTAAAATTTGGTCCTAGCCAAGGGCCAATCACAATCGATATTTATTAAAAATTACATAAATTAATTGGTTTTAGATGTATTATGTCAAATCATTCATATAGAAATATCAACAACCTTTTCCCAGTTACAGATTATACAGAATTTAGAGCAAACAGACTTTAATGAACACAGACAAATAGATCAAACTTCAAAAAGCTCATCATTAGCTGTCATTTCTTACGACTCACTCAGCTTTTAAATTAATTTTTAACATTAAAACAGACAAACCTGATCATACAGAAATTAAAACTATATATTGTTGGCTTCTAAGTCACTGTCAGGAGAAAACTTCACTAATTAGGCTCAGTTTTTTAAGCAAAATAAGAATCAGAGACTCGATCTGTCCCAGACTAGAGGGCCGGATGAAATGTTACGGAGGGCCCGGATCTGGCCCGCGGGCCTTGAGTTTGACACGTGTGATCTAATCTATCTGACTGACTTCTGCAAACTTTGTGTGATTTTAGACACTCTGGGACTGAAACGTTTATACTTTATAAAATATTTACCTTTTATTTGCAAAGATTTCCTTCACTGAAATACATTCAGAACTTTCTGTTTCTTTCTCAGTTTCAGCTTCTTCACAAAACTTCAGCTCAGCATTCACTCTCTAAGTCTCATTTCTTTCATTTCCTTGGATATCTCACCAGATGCAGGCGCGTCAGTGTCCACTTCTGTAAAAAAATAAACGTATTATTAGTTTCTTCATGTATTTATGGTCTGTCTCCAGCTAATGTCCCAGCTGCTGCACATTTACCAGGTTTCAGCAGCGACATTCGGTCCTCGAAAGGCTGCGAGATGATCTGCATCAGGCTGTCCAGCATGGTGGCAGCAAAGCTCTGCGCCGCCGTCACCCGTTTGGAGTCCAGGTTGATCCGAGGAGGGTATGGGTCGAACTTCACCACCTTCGGCAGCTCAAAGGAGGCCTGCGAGGAACGACAGGGAGGTTGGTTTGAGCTCTGACTCTTAGTGCCTTTTATACTTCTATTTAAAATAAAATCCCCCCACTTCTGCTTTAGCATCTTGCTCTGTTTTTGCCTTCTTCTACGAGTTTTCCTCTCTTAGCTACCATTTTAGCTGCTGCTTTGCCACTTTTAGCTTTGAATTACCATTTGGCTACTTTCAGCAGTTTTCTATGATTTTTGCTCATTTCAGCCTTGAGCTAGTTTTAGATACCGTTGTGCTATTTTTAGCTTCTACCTACTGTTGTGCTGATTATAGCTTGTAGCTAATATTTGTTTAATTTGACTTTTTTGCTACTTTCTGTTTTCAGCTGCTGTTCTTTTAGCTTTTAGCTACCGTTGTGCTGCGGTTTCAGCTTCTTCAGTGAAATCCTGCAGCTTCACACTTTATCCAGTCTGATTTGGAGTTTATATGTAGATATCTGCTCGGTTTTATTTGGTTTCAAAGCTTTTATTTTTCCATCCCACCTGAAGAAAAGCCGGCGTCTGGGACTGACTCAGCAGGCCGTTGAGCTCCTGTCGGACTTTCTTCATCCTCTCGCTGTTCTCCATAAACCTCTTCATGAAGTCTCGAAGTTTGGTCTGCCCGGCCTCCAGCTCGCAGTCCACCTCGTTCTGAGCGACGCGCTCATCGTGCTCCAGCACGTCCCTCATCTGCTGGTACATCACGCCCAACGCCGTCTTCCTCTTCTCCGCCGCGTCCTGAGCAGAGTTAGGGACGAAATATAAGAACTGGAACCCCCGAACTGCTGAAACGTGTAAAATGCGTGACAGCGACCGTGAGTGTGCTCTGCAGCTCGGTCATTTGAAGCACAACAGAGTCCGTCCTGACGATCTTCCCGTTCAGCAAATCCAGCTTCTCCCTGAATTCCGTCTGTGGAGACAGAAGTTCAGCCCAAAGTCAAACAGACGAGACGGGAAAACCTGAAATACAGCCGGATATTTTAACAAGACTTAAGGGAAGCGACTGATCTGTTAGGCTTAATAAAGCCGAAATAACTTTAGAATATCTGATTTTTTTAAAGCGTTTTCATGCTTCTAACACATCATTAAATGATTGTTTGGCTGTAATTGGAACTGCAGCTCGTCAGGGTCAGAAAACAAATATTTCTCGTCTCCGTGGTGATCAATTAAGGGAATTATCCCGTTAGAGTTCAGAACATCTCGGCTCATTTCATCTGATCTCAGCCCAAACTTCTGCTTTAATGCCCCCCCCCCTCCCAGACTGACTCCACTTCTGAAGAAAAACTTCACCGTTTCTCCTCTGACTCTGTTCACATCCGGGGATTATTTTACTGATTTGATGATCTGATCAGAGCGTGTCCGACATGAACCTGTCAGTTTCCATGGGTGGATTCTTAACGAGCACCAGACTTCCGAGCTTTCTGATTGGTTCTGTTTTTAATCAACCCTCACTTCTCCAACTGATCATTAAACCTGACAGAACCTAAAAGACTTTGACAATAAAGAAGATTTTATGTTAGAACGGTCAAACCTTCCTTGGAGGAATGCCTATCGCCCGCTGCCTCTCAGGCCAGAGTTCGAAGCTGTTTCGGTCTGTGCTGAGTATGACTCTCAGCTACTACCACACCAAAATGTAGCTCAATGTGTGTAAAATGACCCCACTTACAGACTAAGGTCAGTTGGCGGTGGCGGCCATCTTCCATGGAGTTAATGAGCTCTGAGCTTCACTCAGATGCCTCCTCTGGACCAGGAGATATTTTGCTGACAGCCTCGGACTCACCTGCTTCAGGCTCCTCTGCTCCTCAGGTGAGCTGAAGCTGCAGCCCTTGTGGACCTGCTGCAGGCACGAGCTGCACATCAGCCGCCTGTGGTCGCAGCAGAAGTGCTCCATCAGCTTGTGGTGCTCGGAGCAGATGAGCTCCGATAAATCCCCCACGGGCTGGCTCAGCTGGTGGAGGCGGAAGGTGGGGTTCTCCCGGTGAGGCCGCAGGTGCTCCTCGCAGAAGGATGCCATGCAGGTGAGGCAGGTCTGAGCCGCCTCGGCTTCCATGCAGGTGTCACAGCGGACCGCATCCCTCCTCTCCTCCTCATCCTCATCCTCATCCTCCTCCTCCCCCAGAACCCCAGCTTCACAGGTGCTGGACCGGACCCTGAAGGTCTCCACCACGGTGCTGAGGACCGTGTTCTTCTTCAGCTCGGGTTTGGTGGGGAACAGGGTGCGGCACTGCGGGCAGCTGTAGGAGTCCTTCCAGGTGGCCAGCAGGCAGTCGTGGCAGAAGTTGTGTCCGCAGGGGATGGTGACCGGACAGGTGAAGGTGCTCAGACAGATGCTGCAGGTCAGATCCTCCTCCAGACCCATCAGAGACAGGTCCGAGTCCAGCGCCGAGGTCATCAGGAGCTGAGAGGAGAAACGAAACTTAAAACCCAGACTTCAGCCTGAATCCGTGTATCAGTCGTTCTTTCCAATTTCAATTGATAATCAAAAATCAAATAATGAAAAAACGCCTGGTTTTTCACATTTCAATTATTTGGTCGCTCCAACAGACAGCGGCAGTCTCTGAGGTCTCTATGTGACCAATGTCTATGATGGCCGGTAACAAGATAACATTTGTTGTTTGCTCGCGCTCCTTACCAAACTTCCGGCTCACCTAAACTCGACCAATTAAATATTAGATTTCTGCAAACAAACAAACAAACAAAAAAAATAATCTGGAAACCAAACTTACTTTTCAGGATCTGCAGAGAGGTTCTGCTCGGTTCTGTTCTGTCAGGAAACTGGACTCTGCGCTGCTTCTGTCACGTGACAGCCCCTCCCAGGCTGCGCAACTTAAAGGGATAGTTCAGATCTTTTAAAGTGGAGCTCTGTGGACAGAGCGGTTCTGCGGTCTGTTAGCAAAATATCTCACAAAGTAATCATTATCTGTACACCTACGACTGGAGTCGATCCGATTTAAGATGGCCGCCACAGCTAAGCGATCTGAGCTGAAGTCTGGTGTGGTAGCAGCTGAGAGTAACACTAACAGACATCCTGAGCACATTAACTGTTGGCGTCCACCCTGTTAGCAAAATATCATGTAAGAAAAACACTGAATTTTATGTTAAGTAAAGACGGGGATGTGAATCTGAGGCAGGCGGAGAACGTGTCGGATTACCTGAAATAATCTGAGCTCAATCAGGTTTTTTAAATTTTATTTCTCGTGAATTCATGACAAAAAATCTGAGACAGGAAAGTTTTTATTGAGAACATTTACAGACATAAAGAAACACTTTGGTCTGATTCTTCAGCAGAATCTGGCCACAAAAACAGAATCAAATTAACTCTCAACCATTGAGGTCTAATTTAAAAACTGCTGAAGCTTTTATTAATCCAACATCTCTTCTGTTTATGGTAAAAATAAGACTTTGTGTGAGCTTAATCATGCCAGCAGGAATAAAGAATATGTTACAGAAATACAAAGAAAAGCAAATTAAAGTGTTTTATTATTATTATTAATCAAAATTAACTGTTTGAGCACCTGATGGACTGAAAAGGTGCTGCAGAGGCGACAGAGAAAAACAACAAAAAACACAATTTATTCCTGTAAAATTCAACACTTCACCACGTGTCCCTTCACCGGAGAACGAGCCATCAGAGCATCCTGACGGCCGATCTGCCAAACACAGAAAAACATTTTATTTCTGTGGAGGCAGACGAGCAACAGTCCAAGTTTAAATCAGGACCTGGAACAATGCTGCTTTAAATTTCTGTCTCTCTCAGTTATTCAGGCTTTAAATCTGATCCAAACAGAGAAACGGAGTCATTTTCTGATTAAAACAGAGTCTATATGACGTCTGTTCCAACCAAACAGGTAAAGAGCTGAGGAGGTGAGCCTTTAAAGCCTGGAAATACCCAAAAAAACAGCAATCTGTTTGTGTTTTATTATAAACTCTTGTGAAAATCTGAGGTTGGTAACCTGTACACTCAGCTATGATCAGAATCAGGGGGAAAATGGGTTGGAGGGTCAAAAATGAAGTTTTATATGAATTAACTTCTGCAGGAGTTATAATTACAGCCAAAGAAGAACTTTTTCACATCAGACTTAATAAAAAACAGCAAGTTTTCATCTGTCTGCAGGACGCTGCAGAATATTTTCAACTTTCTGCTTTTCTGTTAGAGATTTATCAAAACAGGCAAAGGAGCGTTTGATCAGTTTAAATATTTGTTTAGACACACGTCAGACTGCTGTTTTTTTTAAGCTTGCAAACTCCAAAGTCTTTACCTGTGATGTAATAAACGCGAGGTGTTTGAACAGCTCGCTCATTCTCAGCCTCCAACCGAACAAAACCGAGTTTCAAACATTTACTGGGCTTCTTATTAAAGCAAAACCCAGAAAAAACTCCATAAAACTGATCATCTGAACAGCAGAATAATCCGTTCCAGTTGGAAAGCTCGCTGTATACTTCCCGTTTTTAACTGAATTAATCTTCCATCCTGTCGGAATGAAAGAAAATTCTCTTTTTTACCCCCTTTCTGCACTCGAGATGCACCTTTAAAAACAATATTCTGCCTTTTCTGCATCTCAGAAGGGACTGGAGCTCATATTGGAGTCCCAGTCACCAAACGCTCTCTGCAGGAGTGGTTCCCAAACCCTCAAAAAAATAAATAAAAGAAAAGCTGTTGTTAAATGTCTTTAACAATAACAGTTAAAACATCCAATCAGCAGTCATTTATTTTAATTATTTTGAATCCTACAGATCATTTAAAGGCCCTCTTAGGGGTCCCGACCCACACGTTGAGAACCACTCGCTTCTTTTGTTAACTTTGAAAAGTTAGAGAGCTTTAACGCTGTTATTCGAAGCTTTCCCAGCTTCATTTTTATGGCCACGCGACCACAAAGCCATCCTCTGCACGCGGACGTACGTCCCACCGAGAGTTAACGATTTCAACTCTTTACATCCGTTAATTCAGTCACGCTTTTATCTGTCAGCCTGTTATTAACTAAAACTGAGATAAAAGCATCACTTTTAAAAAAAAACCTCTCATAGAAACATTCAGAGATTATCTGAGAAGAACTTCCACCATCAAACAAGCAGATTATATTCTGCAGAGGCATTCCTCTTTTTTTGTGTATTAGAAGCGTATGATTGTGTATTTTCTCTGCAAACCTTAACAGGTAATCCCCCACTTTTCTCTTATTTTTTTGCAGAGCATGGTTCTGCTTTAAGTTGCAACCTTTTAACACCGAAAGTAGAATCTCACTGAGCTGCGATCGTTGAAGGCATTCATCAGGGAGCCATGTCACCGAGGCGGGACTTTTTAACACATTCAGAGGATTCGGGCGACAAACTTCCTCTCGAATTAGTCACAGAGACGTCGTGGACATCTTGAACCTGTCTCAGGAGTGCTGGAGCTGTGTCCTGACTCCTGTGAGGGACTCTGGCAGCAAACACGATCGATAATAACGACTGAAAAACAGATCCAGATCTGTCTGTCTCCATTTCAGACGTGTACTTCAGCAGATTAAAAGAGGGCGGGTACAGAAATAATGTGCATGGCCAAGAATGCAGTTCTGCAAGCGGTTTATTTTTTTTATCTGGGCTGTGGCTTTTAAAAGCTGTCGCAGCTCAGTGAGATTCCACCTTCAGAGCAAAACAATCAAGGCATGGTTTCAGTTTTTGTTTATTTAAGACTGGTTTAACTTCTTTCTCTGTTGCTCGTGTCAGTGATGATTATAAAAAGATTGTGTGTGTGTGTGTGTGTGTTTTGATGCATGCACAGGTTTGCACTCCCTACTGAAGCTTGCACAAAGTGATGCAGGAGCCACTGGAGAAGATCCAGAAGGCTGGATAGACAGCCTCGGCGAAGGGAAACGTGAAGGAGTGGAAAGGATACGCTCTGTCGGCCACGTTATAAAACGTAGCCCTGCCCTCCTCGCAGTCCAGCAGCACGCCGACACGCTTCGGGTTGGGGTTAGCCAGCACCGTCTCGCTGCTGTCGTGCCAGGCCGACAGCTTGACGTTGAACCACTCCACGCACCAGGACTTGTCGTTGCGGCCCAGCCGGCTGGTGGGGCCCTTCCGGTCGATGCTGCCGTAGGCCAGGCCTATGCCGATGAAGTTGTTGCTGCTCAGCCGGACCTCCCAGTAGTGGCGCCCTGCAGAGAAACCCTTGGAGGCGAAGACCTGGGAGCAGACGGAGAAGCGCTCGGGGCAGTCGACGTAGTTCGTGTGCTCGTCCGAGACAGCCGCCTTCGTGAAGCTCTCACTAAGCGCGATGCGTTTGTGGGCCGTCCGCGGGTCAAAGGTGAGTACAGAGCCATCTAAGAAACGGCAGAGTTCAGATAAACACGTTCATCTCTGAGAAAGATGGGCGCTAACAGATCGCGATTAGTTTGGAAATCTGAAATATTTTAAAGAAAAAGTGAGGAACTTTATTCTGAAATTATTCCACTGTATTTAGAGACAGCTTTCTGCTGGCTTGTGAACCTCTGCCCATCTTTACTTCTGAGATATTCAGCCTCTCAGTCCTCTGACTGACCGGCTGTTTCTGATTCACGTCACTGACTTTTACAGCCTTTTGTTGCCTCTGGAACAACGTTTTTCAGACGTGTTGCTGCCATCAAATACAAAATAACTATTTTTTTCCCCTAAAAATTGTACAAAACTTCTAATTTAAACATTTGAAAAGTTCGCTACGACCCATAATGAATAAAATCTGGGTTTATGAGAGTTGCAAAATCTTGCCCTCAGTATTTCTTTACATTTTACAGGAAGTCCAAACTGTTTTATTTCTGTGGTCGTACGAGAAGGTGCAAAGACATCTGCTCCACTTACACTTCAGGAGATCGTTTCTTTTTTCAGCAGAGCTTATCTCTGCAGGGACGTCCGAAGTTTCTGCAACAGGAAAAAATGTTGAAAGTTTGTGAAACACATTCAGAGATAAATGAATAAATGAATTTAAAAAAAGAACTTGGAAGGAAAGCTTGTGAAGTTAAGGTAAACTATGATTTATCAGCCTGAAAGCCTGAAATCTGGTTTCTACCTGCTTCCTCTGTGGCTTCAGCTGCAGGACACCCCCTAGGTTTCCTGTCAAACTCCGTCAGGTTCTCCATCGATTTGTTTAGATTCTTAATTCCCATGTTTTCTGCGTTCTGAAGAGGAGGTTTGGTGCTTTCTAAAAAATAAATAAATTCCATTAAAGCCACCATTGTTTACATTTTAAAGTAAAGTATTATGCTAAAATAAATCAATGTGGTTCAATTTTTAAAATAAGTTATTTCTGTCATCGTGATTCATGCAAACATTATTACCACCAACTGCAAGAAGGCAAAGAGTCAACTCGGTCTTGTCTGTTAGCAAAATATCTCATGAAGCCCTGGATGGATTTTTAAGAAATGTTTGGCTTTTGATTAATTAAGCTTTTATATTAGGTGGTTATTCTGGCATAAATCTAAAATCCCTACAGGAAGTGCCCCAGGCTGCACAGGAAGTGTTAAAGCTAGTTGCTGCTGCGTTTGAACCAGTAGACGTGTCCGTTTGGTGACAGCATGCTTCCTGTGGGACAGAAACCCGATCTTCTTACTCTGTGGTTTCTTCTTCTGACCCGCTTTGAGTCCAGGTCCTGGACTGTGGGACCTGGGGAGTTTTAAAGGCGCCTGAGGAAACTTTGGCTCTGAAAAAGTTACAAACAGAAAGTCTTTAACTGAGGATCTTTGAAGCCTGGTTTATCTTTAGTTTCTTTTATATTCGACACATTTAGGGCCTGTGTTTGACTGACCCGACTCCTGATGGCTTCCAGGACTCGTAGGCGTGTACCCAAAGGCAGACGCTGCTTTTTCACCTGAAAACAGGACAGTTTTTATTAATTCTCACCAACCTAAACATAAAGATATCTCAGATCCCCCTGCTTTAAATCAGAACACCAATTTGAAGATTTGTTTTGATTGGGTTTATGTTTCTACAAAATAAACCACTCACCCGCTGCTAAAGTGGCTGTATTATTTTCTGTAATAAATTTAGATGGTTTTTATTTCAAATGCATGGACAGAAACTAATCTCTACTGATAGATGTGTGTGCGTTTCTCACCTCTGATAAGGATCGGTATTCTGGTCTCAACGGGGTGTTTGAGGAGCTGCAGCAGGAAGTCCTTCATGGCTGCAGCAAACGCCTCCATCTGCATCACCTTCTTCGAGTCCAGGCTGATCCGAGGGGTGTAGGGGTCAAAGTTTATGGCTTGGGGGAGGTTAAATGAAACCTACCAGGAGAAAAACGCCAAGTTTTAAGAGTGCAAAATTATGACAGTCCTGCAAATTAAAATGCATTCAGTAAATCTTTTGTTTCTTTGCAGCAGTTTCATCTATTTGGACAAAAATTATGATTAATTTAAGTTAATGTCTAGACAGGAATAAACATCCTAAAGACAGGGATTCTGAACTAATAACTGTCAGAGTTTCTTTCCCACAGACATAAACCATAAACCGTGGTCTCACCTGTAGGAAGGCTAGGCTCTGGGACTGACCCAGCAGGCGGTGGATCGCCTCCTTAGCTTTGCTCATCTTATCAACATTCTCGTTGAACTTCCCCATGAGCCCTCGGATTTTGGTCTGCCCGGTCTCCACCTCCCGGTCGACTGACTTCAGAGCTTCCTGCTCCTCTCGGGCCAACATGTCCCGCATGAACTGGTACTCCGCCGACACGGCTTTCTTTCTGCTGGTGGCCGAATCCTGGTGAAGACGACCCAAAATACAAACTCAAGTGTTAATTCTGAATAAACAGAATTAATTTCTTCTGGTTCCTCTAATGATACAAACCTTTAGCTTTTTCTCCAAGTCCTTCATGAGACAAATAACAGTCTCATTCTTTGTTATTTTTCCATCCAGCAACCTCAACTTGTCTCTCAGGTCAGACTGTAAACATAAAAACACATGATTAATTAAGAATAATGGTTCAATGTGTACGTCACCATTTCTAACAAAAACACAGACTTTATTCTAGTTTTTATATTAAAGGGTGCAGCCAATGCATCAGCACCGAGGCACCATAATTAACATTTAGTTTAAAAAAAATCCAGATTTATAGCCATTTTGGTCAAACCTTATAAACAACGTCAATCTGAATTACTCTCAGCTACAACCACATCAAACTTTAGCTCATTATCTGTAAAGTTAGAAGAGTTGTAGCCATTTTTCTGTTAGCCAAGACTGACTAGCTGCAGTGGCCATCTTGACTTGGGCTGACTCCACAAGTTAATCTGCTGTGGATGGAAATCTATCTGTTACTTTCTGAGAGTTTCATTAAAGCCCATCAAGTGGTCCATGAGATATTTCGCTAACAGACAGACAAGGGCAAAAAAAAAAAAAGTCTATTTTTCCTTCGTACTGGTTTGTGCCCCACAGATTCCTGTAAACCCGGCAGACCTGCTTCAGGCTCCTCTGCTCCTCAGGTAAGTTGAAGCTGCAGCCCTTGTGGACCTGCTGCAGGCAGAAGCTGCAGATCGGTCGGTCATGTCGGGTGCAAAACAGCTCCATCAGCTTGTGGTGCTCGGGGCAGATCCGCTCCATCAGGTCCCCCACGGGCTGGCTCAGCTGGTGGAGGCGGAAGGTGGGGTTCTCCCGGTGAGGCCGCAGGTGCTCCTCGCAGAAGGAGGCCATGCAGGTGAGGCAGGTCTGAGCCGCCTCGGCTTCCATGCAGGTGTCACAGCGGACCGCAGCCTCCTCCTTCTCCTTCTTCTTCTTCTCCTCGAGGCGGCTCTCCTCCACCAGAACCCCAGCTTCACCGGTGTTGGACCGGACCCTGAAGGTCTCCACCACGGTGCTGAGGACCGTGTTCTTCTTCAGCTCGGGTTTGGTGGCGAACAGGGTGCGGCACTGCGGGCAGCTGTAGGAGTCCTTCCAGGTGGCCAGCAGGCAGTCGTGGCAGAAGTTGTGTCCGCAGGGGATGGTGACCGGACAGGTGAAGGTGCTCAGACAGATGCTGCAGGTCAGATCCTCCTCCAGACCCATCAGAGACAGGTCCGAGTCCAGCGCCGAGGCCATGACTCTGAAGAGAACAGTGGGAAATATTCTCCATGAGGAATATTTACATTTTAATCAAGGGTTTTAGTTAGATAATGGAATTTACAACAATGGCTACATTTAAACAACATTAACTGTTTCTTTTTCTTTCTCCACAGCAAGTCCTCCTCCTCCATCTAACTCTGTCTTCTGTGTCCTCTGTCCTCCATGTCCTCTCTAACTGCATCCATATCTGTCCTCTTTGTCTCTAACGTCCTTCTGTCCCTCCTCTGCACATGTCCAAACCGTCTCTAACTTTATCTCCCAGTCCTTCAACCTGTGCTGGACCTCTGATGACCTCATTCCTGATCCTGTCCATCAGCATCCTTGTCCCTCCCAAGAAGAACCTCAACATCTTCAGCTCTGACACTTCCTGTTCTGTCTCTAAACCGTCCAACATGGCTGCTCTCACCACTGTCTGGAAACCTTTCCTTTGACCTTTGCTCACTCCTGACACTTTTTCTCCATCCACTCCATCCTGCCTGGACTCTCTTCTTCACCTCTTTACCAGACTCCCTGTTCTCCACCACTTAGATCACAGCCCTAACCCGGGCTTGAACCTGCAGCCTCGAGATGACGAGACCCCAGAAGTGACCCCTGACCTCCAGCAGACACCTGTAGGAGACCACAGGTCCACCTGTGGCTGATCTCTGTTGGAGCTGCTGACAGGACACAGGTTAAATCTGCTGACCTGCACCGCCCTGCAGCTGCAAACAGGTCCAAAACTGAAAAAACGGTTAAAATTTCACTTATAGTTGAAAAACACAGAACCAAACAATACTCTGCAAGCGAACTCATTAAGTAATTCACAGTTTATTGGGAGGAACTATTTTGTGGGGTGGATGAATATTTTTTGTTGGGGTTGTGCTCCGCCTGTCCTTAGGGACCAGCTCATTTTATTGATTTAAATTTAACTAATACAGGTGAGTGACACAAAGCATAAACAAGTTAAAATAATGCAAAAAAGATTAAATCTTGACAAATCTTTTAAAGATTTACAGATACTATCAAAAGTAAAAATAATTAAAAAATAAAAAAAAAAAAGAGTTAAAAAAACAAGTGTACAGGTTAAAACTTAACATATTTAAATGTAATTTAGGTCATTTTAACTCAAAAAGCACTGGTTATAAATAGAGTAAAAATATAAACTCGGTTTGGTTTGAAGCTACGAGGGAGAAACGAAACTTAAAGCTGAAAACGAAACCTGGTTTAGTTTCGATTCATTTATGAAGAAATATAAATTCACAGCCTAAATCTAAATGTATAGTTTATTATGTTTGCATTTATAAAGGTAAACAGATCGTTAGAGTTTAATTAAAAACGGTTTAATGAGACAGACGTGAAGCCGCAGCGTCGCGTCTGATTGACAACAAGAAACATTTAAAACCTCCAGAAAACGAATAAATCTCTGACTTTACCTTCACTCCTCCGGGTTCTGTTAATGTAGAATAACTCGGTTTAAATGCAGGCAGGCTGGTCCAGATCTAACCCGGGTTAAAGTGTCCCAGCTCGCTTCCTGCTCACAGACATGCAGTTCACATTGAGGACAGCAGGTGCGCTGCTGCTCTCTTAAAGGCGCAGGTGTCAAACTCCAGACGAGGCGGTTTTAGGTTTTTCTGCTCCAACACACCTGATTCAAACGATTTAATTACCTCCTCATCAAATCATTGTTGAGGTAAGGATTTTCACCTGCATTCCTCCTGCTTCACCTCACCCGAGTTGGTTGATGGAAAGAGACCAGAAGGAGACAATACCTTAAATTTAATTATTTATTTTAGCAAAAGCAGAGAGAAAACACCGGTTATTACAAAGATAAAACCAAATGCATTTGGGAGACAATCCTCAAATAAAATGTGGGAAAACAGTGTCAGCAAAGTGCCCCAAAGATTGTCTGAGGAAACAAAGGATGTTCTCTGGTTTTAATGCTTAGGTCCCCTCTCCTTCTTCAGAGGATGTCCCTCTTCTCTGGAGGTCAAAGGGCAACTTCTTCCCCCTTCGTGCCTGGCACCGTGGCTCAAATCCAGGGCTTCTAACACATAAGTAAGTAAGTAAGTAAGTAAGCTTTATTTCTATAGCACTTTTCACAGACCAGGGTCACAAAGTGCTGCACAAATGTAAAATAAGATAATTAAAACAACATACAAACAATAAAACACAATATTACACTAAAAAGCAATCTTAAAAAAGTGGGTCTTAAGTTGTTTCCTGAAAGTGTCAATACAATGTAGAGATCGAATAGTGCAAGGTAGCTCATTCCACAGGCGCGGCGCCACAGCTTTGAAAGATCTATATCCTTGAGTCTTGAAGAAGGTCCGAGGAACCATCAGCAAGTTCAAATTGGACGACCTGAGGCTCCTAGTCGGAAAATAAGGCTGGATGAGGTTTTTAATGTAGTTTGGCGTTTGTCCATGAAGAGCTCTAAAAGTCAGTACCAGGATTTTGTAGTGCATCCTGTAAGATACTGGCAGCCAGTGCAAGCTTTTAAGGATGGGTGTAATAAGGACACATACCTCTCTTTCCAGATAAACTAAACAACTACTTGTTAAAGGTTTTAAAATGGTGGCTAAATATAAAGTGGTGATAAACACAAATCAGATTAAGATCTAATAATCAAATGTTAAATAAAGCCTGGGAGAATAAATACAAGGCCTTCTATTCCACAACATTTAGATTATAAATGCAGAACTGCTGCTCTTCTTATGATTAAATGCTGTTTAAGTGAAAGCTTGGTTTTGTCTACTTCCACATCATCAAGTTCTCCAGGAGCATGGCAGCAAGTCATCCACTTAAACCAGGTGTTTTAAAGCAAGAACACGTCTAAAACCTGCATGAGAGCGGCCCCCGAGGAACGGAGTTTGACAACCCTGCTGGCTCGGCGGTGCCCACAGGTGGGGTTGGGACCCCACTGTGGGTCCCCAAATGTCACAGCGGGGTCTGGAAACAATATCCAGAGTTAATTACATTTATTGGCCATGAGTTGGTATTAGTTACCTAATACCAACCAAATATCAACCAAAAACAGTTGTGGTCACAGGTCTCTGTGGGTTTAAAGCTGAAAGGTTTGGGAACCCTTGATTTAATCTTGGGGTCCTAAAATTAGCAAACTGTGGTCCCGATCGGGACGCAAACAAAGTCCCATCTGGACCCAGATCGGTTGTTAAAGGCACTCTTTGCAAAATACGAAGTCAAACGTCAAAAAGTTCAGTTTGAAAGAGTTTCCTCCAGCTGTTTTCCAGATATACTGATATGCAATTTTGAAATGCAGGTCTGCGCTCAATGTAAACGAAGCACTCCAACTCCCGCGAGAAAGTTTTATTAAACTCCTGTTCATGATTGTGCAAAATGAATTTAATTTTAGTTACCTCCTTTTTCATAGTTTAAACAAAGAATGAACTCAAAAACACACATTCTACTCATGATTATGCATAAAAAGGGTACAATTCCAACCACCTCCTGAATCCTGGTTATTACGGAAAAAAAGAAAAATGAAGCACATAGAAGCCGGTTGACACCAACTTCCCCACTCCCTTTTCTGTTCCCAGTCTCTGTGTGTCCTTCAAGGCCGTCTTTATCTCCAGTCCGGGTCTCTCATTGGTTTATTTTGTTGCATCCCAGAATTTAAGACTTCCTCTCCTCCCAACTGGACCCAGCTGGGCAGGGGAGTACTGCCGGTTCCCATCCCCGCTGGCGCCGGAAACCACGGCCCCATGAACGGAGAGTTATGGTAGGTCAGTCCAAAGTTCAGCAGTTCAGCAAGGTGGAGGCGGGTCGGGCCCGGCATGGCCTGGTCCATCTTCCTCTGCAGTCGCAGCAGGTTGGCTGATGTTAGCCTCAGATGGGGAGGGTTGCCGAGTCTCCTCGAAGGTGACTCGGCACCGTCTGCTGCTAAACGCAAAAGAAAAGAGAAATAACAAACAACAGCAACTGTCATGGATAAATATGGATTTATGGAGCGCCATAAGAACAGAGTTTAGAGTTTAAACACGCAACTAGGCGGTGAGTTTACCGTTTGACCTGTTTTCAGCCACTTCGTCTGTTTCCAAAGGTAAACAAACTCGTGGTAGTTGGCATGTCAAAATGCAGTGTTTGCTTTTAGAAAACCAATAAAAAGAGAAGATTTTGGAAGCCTATGAGGGTTTGGGTGTGCGCTCTCTGCTCTCTGGGGAGATTTGAGAAACAAATACCTGTTTTCAGGTATGAGCTGAATAAAAAGTGTAAAATATGTGAAAATACAAAGAATTTTATAATAATTTTGGAAGTTTTGTGTGACGTCATCACTCCAAATTAAACAGTTTGTAGTCAAACTTCTACAAGTCATCAAATTTAAACTGTTGTTGTGTAAAAACTGGTAAAGATATTAGAATGACAGTTCTGTCACGAAAAATCCAACTTTCTGTGATCCGTTAAAACTCTGAATGAAGTCCGAGCTGCAGAGTTGTCCAGAAAGACCTTTCTTTACAGCCTTTCACAAACTTCATCTAATCTGTACGACGTCGTAGCACAGCTGCACATTTTAATGAGTTTTATGTTCGTTTTGTTCTAAAACTGACGCTATAATGAACCAAAATTTAGCCTCTTAGTAATAAAAGTATTGTGGGGATTTCGCGGGCATTTTTTGTGATTGTTGCGGCTAAAATGCCTGATTTCACGGGGCATTTTCCTAAAAGTTGCAATTTATTTTCCTAAAATCAATAAAAAACCATAACTTTTAATATATAAACCAAAAATACTTCCTAGTTTTGTAAGATAATTCCCAACAAACCCTGACATTCTCAAAAGGTGCTTTATTTGAGAACTTTGATAGCTTCTAAACTGACATTCATGAGCATTTCTGGATTGTCCCTGGTCTGCAGCTCTCCTCACATGTTTTGCAGACACAAAGTGTTTGTCGATGCGTTTATGTTCCATGATTACACTGCAGGACGTGCAAAACAGCTGCAGCTGGGGAGGAAACTGGTTTGCTGAAATCTTTGTGGGCAAATGTGAAGCATTAGCGCACATTTTGGCTTCGGTCGCTGCTCCTGCACGCTCCCGGCATTCTGATGTTAACAGGAAGTGACGTCACGTGTCTTCTTCCTGAGTTATTTGGGGTTACTTTGGTTAAAGTTGCGGGAAAGTTGCGGTGTTTTGGGCAAAGTTGCGATTTCGCGGGGTTTGCTTGATTTTGTGTCAATAGTTGCGATCACAACATCGCCAAATCCTGGAGGGTTTGATTTATAGGCACCAATACTGAGTCCTAAAATCTAAAAATCTACTCAAAAGCCAAATTCTGCAGGTAATTAACCCCAGTTGCTCTACAGAGAAGTTATAATGAACACAAACAACACTTTTTATTGATCAGAACAAGTCAGTCACACTTGAAGTTGAGATAAAAAGAAGTAGAAATGCAGATAAATCCTGTAGGTTTCACAAACGAAAGATATTTATGTGCATTTATACAAAACTGAAGCTAAAGTCTTCCTCTCCGTCGGAGCTCAGTTGCTGTTGATACGAGGCTTTTCAGGCGGCGGCGTTTTGTTCTGGCTGCTGCTGTAGGCCTCGTTAAGCTGCTGAAGGTCCCTCAGCAGGCCGGCGAACTGCTCCTCCTGCACACAAACAACACGGAAGGGGGTTTAAAAACCATCCCAGTACTCCTAAACAACTTTTTAAAATCAGCCACACCGAAACAAATGTCATTTTCTGCTAAAAATGCAACCAGAAAGCACAAAGTATTTGGAAACACTCTGACTGTCTTGTCTTGTTGCAGAACCTCCTCCAGCAGCAGAACTCTCAGTGGGTTCCTGGTTGTGGAGGAGTTGTGGCCCACTCTTCTTTCCAGCGTTGCTTCAGCTCTCTGAGGTTCTGGTTCTGGTTCTGGACCGTTCTGCTGTGTTTGGGATCATTGTCCTGTTTGTCGGACAGACGGCCTCACATCTGACTCCAGAATCAGCCCAAACCATCAGCCCTCCGCTGCCGTGCTGACAGCTGCAGTGCATTCTGGGTAAACATCTGTCCTCTGGTCTGGTTCTGCTCCAGAAGTCTTCTGGTTCCTTCAGATGAACCTAAGTGGAGCTGCCATATTGTTTTTAGAGAGAAGAGGCTTTAACCTTTGACCTTTAACCTGCTAACTGAGGCCCATAGAGTCTGAGATGGAGCTCAATTCTCTGAGCACTGCACGGTCTGACCTTCAGGGTGAATCTACTGCCAGTCCTGGGAAGCTAGGTACTTGTCTTAAATGTTTTCTATATGTGAATATTTTTGTTTTTGAATAGCTGGAAATGACCTTTGACCTTTAACCTGCTAACTGAGGCCTGTAGAGTCTGAGATGGAGCTCATTTCTCTGAGCATTACATGGTCTGACCTTCGGGGTGAATTTGCTGGCACGTCCACTCCTGTGAAGATCAGCAACTGTCTTAAATGTTTTCTCTTGTTAATAATCTTTCTCTCTGTAGAACGATGGACTCCAGATAGTTTGGAAATGACCTTTGACCCTTCTCAGATTGATGGGCAGCAGGAGCTTCTTCTCTGAGGTCATTGCTGATGTATTTCCTTCTTGGTGGTTTTATTTACCTGACTTCCTGATATGTTAAGGTATGTCCCAAAAGCTTATAAATGAATAAGTGTTTACTTGCTTTTACCATCCCTGCATTTATACGGTTTGAAGACTAAAAACTCAATCATCCTTAAACAGCATAAACTGCAAACATTCTGAGAACGCCGAGCAGCATAAAGAAACGTTCAGAGTTTTAAAATCCTGCAAAAAATCTGTGGTGTTAAAAAGTAACAAAACCTTATTTGATTACTGATTTAAAATGGCCTTTTTCTCTTTTTCTTACCAACACATTGACTCTTTCAGCTGCTGCAAGGGCAACACTGAGCTTCCTCTCATCTTCCTCCCTTTCTTCCTCAATCACTCCCAGCCTGCAGCAAACAGAGAGAGAAGAGACGCTCACGAAACAATTCAATCTGAAAGACGTTTGGGTTCAGATTGCAAAAGAAAGACGAGAATAAAAGCTTGATTTGTTACCTGAAGGTGGCGCTGGCGAGTTGCTCTTCTTTCACAGCCAGCATGTTTTGAAGCTCATTGACCTCAGATTGCAGCATTGCATTCTGGTCCTGGCTCTGGATGATGAAGTCCTCCAGGCGCTTGGCCATGTCCAGCTCTCGCTCCGTCACCTGCTCTATTCCCAGCCGGAGCTCGGACAGCTCCTGAGCGTGCTGGGGGCGAAAAACAGGGTTTATAAGAACCTAATACTGGACTGAAGTCATTATTCTGTTACTGGCTGGTTTGCCATACTCTGTCCAATAAGCTGAACTGCTCATTCTCCTCCTTCATGTCAGACTGCTCCCCGCTGGTGTTCACTCTAATCCATGGAACTGGTGCAGGCGGACGCTTGATGCTTATGCGCTGAAGAACCAAGATGGAAGGCTATCAGATTCTTTGTCATGAGTTAAACTAAGTGGAACCGTGTTGACAGAAAACTCATGTTCGTGCTCACTATATCCGGGGGGGTGATGATGGGCTGGTTGGGCTCCGCCTCCTGCGCCTCCTGCGCCTCCTGCTCGAGGTCGGAGGTCGGCAGAGCTTCAGAACTGATCTGCCTCTTCAGGGGTTGTTTGGCGTGAGCAGGCTGTCTGTGTGGAGCGCTCTGAGTTCTTTTGAGGGCCTTCCCCTTGCTCCGACGAGGCCTGCCATCACTGAAACAGAATCAGGTCAGAAGAGAAGATCTAATTGATCCTGAACTGAGGAGAAGACATCTGAAACACTAATAAGCCTTCAAGGAGAGATGAGGTTTTTTACTCATTTCACCAAAATCCTGTTGTTTTCAATGAGGATTTGTTTGTTGTTTCATCAATCCTGGTCCTCCAGGGCCACCATCCTGCATGTTTTCCTTGTTTCTCTGCTCCAACACACCTGATTCATGGTTAAATCACCTCTTCATGTTCTGCAGAAGCCTGTTAATCACCCATTGATTCAAATCAGGTGTGTTGGAGCAGAGGAACAAGTAAAACCTGCAGGACGGTGGCCCTGAGGACCAGGACTGGAGACCCCTCATCTACACCGTACCACTACCAAAGGTCATAGCACATTATCCACCTTGAAGCCTCCTGTTTGGATGTATTTTTTGTACGCGTTCCTCCAAAGCTGAAGGAGGAAAAATTGTGACAAAAACAAAACATTAACAGCCGATGAGTAACTAGAAAAATTTGCATTTTTTTTAAATTCTGAGTGCTAAATGACTGCTTAAATTTCATGAATGAATTGTTACCTGAAATGTTAACATTAAAAGAGGAACAGGCAAACAGTAGCTGAAAGCTAAAATCAGGAAAAACCGTAAATAAAAACCTAAATTCGACAGAATCATAACTGAAATAAAATTAGCTAAACTGCTGCTAAAAGCTGAAATTATCAGAACAGTATCTGAAAGTTAAATGTAGCAAAACCACAGCTAAAAATTGATGTTAACAAAACTGTAGCTAAAAGATAAAAACAGCTAAAAGCTAACTGAGAGGTCAAATTTGCAAGCCAGGAGCTAAAAGTAGCTGAAAATAGAGCAATTATGCTTTTGTAAATAAAGATAAATGAAAAAGTATAAATGTTACAATGTGTTTTATTCCTGACTGAGCCAAACGTTTTGATATGAGCAAAGTCTGCAGAAGTAGTTTGATTGGAAGGAACTAGAACGCTGAGTCAGCTTTCACACTTCAGTTTGTTTACATTCAAACACTAAATACAAGTAAACAATCAGTCTTTTGCAGACACACTCTATCGTACCCGTCTCGAAGGCCTTTGGAGTCCGAAGGCAGCTTCTGCATGGAGGAGTGATGCGGGCTGTACTTTCCCAGGTCTTTGGGAGGAACGTAGACCGGCTTGGTTTGTTCTGTTAGGCTGCAAAGAAAAGGCGACATGTTTAACAGCATTATATGAAAGATCATAACGCCGGTGCTCGTATTACACACCTGCTTATGACGATCCGAGGGACTTCAGGACCGATCGCTTCTGTGATCTGGTTGAGGATTGAAGGCAGCGGCTGCAGCTTGTTTATCGTTTCCTACAGAAGAAAGAAGCTGTAAACCTGCAGTCTTTTTATGTGAGTTTAATTCAGTCCAAACCAAACTGAAGTCAGCCTCTGCCCCACCTGGTCTTTCTTATAAATAATGTCCACTAGCAGACCGTGTAGCACAGCTAAACGCAGGGGTAAGTCCACGTATCCGTCGAAGGACGTCATTGGGATTTCAGTGTCCTGATTGGACACAGTTTGCAGAAAAGACCTCATTCCATCCCAGTGCTGCTGCAGGAATTCATTCATAAACAGCATGTATTCTTCCTTCTCCCCAAACCTGAATCAGAACATAAGATTTATTTCATTTAATCAATAAAAACTAACCTTTTATGTTGTGCAGAGGTAAAAGTGCACAGATATGAATCCACTCACTGGGTGAAGTTGGCCAGATTCTGGATGACTTTGGCGCTGAGGGTAAGGGTTCGGAGCGTGTTGGGCTCTGGATAAGGTTGTGTCAAACCAAAAAGAGACGGACTGAGAACAGCAGGACATAAGAAGCGAAGGAAGAGGGAAGCGGAGATGAGCCGCTGGCCGATCTCTGCCCTGCCCCGGTCTTCACACATCTCCATCCAACTGGAGAAGATCTTGTTGAGTTCTTCAGGAAAGGCTCTGCAGAAGAGAGTCAGTAATCAGCTGTGGGAGGATTTTTGTTTTGGTTTCTCTGTGATAAATCTTCGTTTCTCACCCATGGAGACCAATAATCTTCTGCACGACCTCCTTGCAGGTTTCCTTCAGGTGCTGCTGGTTGCTCGTCAGCTCAGCTGCGGGACATTTACGAGGATCGACTTCACAGTTCTCCGCTGAGGAGTAAAGTCGTGTGATAAAGTCCCCTGGATCAGACAGAAAACACAGGATTGAATTCCTTGGAGGAATGCATATCACATATCAAGTTTTAGGCTAAGATCATCTTATGATGGGTTGGAGCTGACAGTTAATGCCAAAGTTAACAAAGATGGTGAGCAACGTTAAACGTTTACAGCAGCGATGTCCAATCCTGGTCCTGGAGGACCACTATCCTGCATGTTTTAGGTGTTTCTCTGCTTTGACACACATGATCTGAATGCCAGAGTTTAAGAACGAATCTCAAACAATCAAATTGGGGTGACTCTCAGCTACTAACACCACATTTTAGATCAAAATCTGTGGAAAAGACTGAGTTATAGTCATTTTTGTGTTGTTTTTTTTAAGTTCAGTTGGTTGTGGCAGCTGAATCAGATTTACTTTAAAAGTTAATCCGTTGTAGATGCACATTCAATAATTACGTTCAGATTTTTCCTTTGGTGGCGAGCGATGATTTATGTTACACGAAGCTGCTTTCCTTACCGAGTGTGTCGATCAGGTACCTCTGGCCAACCAGCTTCATGTATTCGTCTATGGCTTTCGTGGCCAGCGTGTTCTCTCTGAAGATGAGCGCTTCCTTCTCTCCAAGTCGTTCCACCTCCGCGCTGCCCAGATCGATCAGGAACTCCTGAAGAGATAAGTTTAAAGCTCACATATAAAGCTGAACTCGAAAAAAAATACATTTTTCTGATAAAACGCAGCATCAATGTTGAGATGAGTAAAAGCTGAAACTCTGTTGTTAAAACTAAAAAGAGGCAGAACACCAGCTAAAAGAGTAAAATGCTAGCTATAAGGTAAAACAGCAAATGAAGGATAAAAGTTGCAAAAGGCAGCTGAAAGCCAAATGTAGCAAAAGGCAAGTTAAAAGTAAGAAAAAATAGAAGCTAGAAGCGGCAAAAGACTAGCTAAAAGTAGTAAAATGATAGCTAAAAGCAGCCAAAACTTAGCTAAAAGTTAAAAAAGACAAATGTATTAAAAAAATGTATTAAAAGGCAAGATAAAAGATAAAAGTAGCAAATTACTAACTAAAATGTAAAAAATGTCAAAGTGCTAGCTAAAAGCTAAAATGCATAAAAAAGCTGGATAAAGGTGAAAAGTAGCTAAAGGCCTACTGGAAGCTAAAAGCTGCAAAAGGCATGCTAAAACTACAAGTTTTAAAAGGCTAGCTAAAGGCTACAAGTAACAAAACAGTAAAAAGCACAAAATATGCAGAAATAGTTAAAATGCAAAAATAAAAAACTAGAAAACCATATGAATGCAGACTCAGCATTCAAACTAGGGATTTTGTTTTAAAATCAGGTTGTTTTTTGGGTGTTTTTATAAGGTGTTTTCCCACCTTGGCTTTGCCGATACTCTGGAGCACGTGGACCAGAGCCCCTGCCAGCTCCTCTTTCTCCTTCACATTCAGAAGTGGCTCCAAGTTTCTGCACATTTCTACGTAATCCACCGTCACATATTCTGCAAACTCCTTGTACTTCTCCATCGGCAGCACTTTCAGGTTCTGGAAGCGAGCCTTGATGCGGAGAGAAGCCTGCAGCCCCAGCAGCTCCTTAGTGCCCGCTGTGCCTGCAGTCTTGTATGGAGTGATGGGGTACCACTTCTCCTGGTAGGTCCTCCCTCGGATATCAGCCAGGGGGATCTCCACGCTGCCCAGCGGGTGCAGGTTTGACTCTTCCCGGGAGTACCGCTTCTTTTTGGAGTCTTCCTCGCGGAAAAGGTGCAGGCTGATTTGGGAGACTGACGGCAGGTTGTCAAGCTCGAAGAATTCACCCCAGAACAGTTGACACCCTCCACCGGCGCCTCCACTGGTCCCCAGGCCTCCTGAAGACACGGTGGAGTTGTCCCCAGCCAGGCTGGAGCGGTTGGCCGGCTTTCCGACGGCTTGACTGCTGGTGCGGGCGAACAGGGTCCCGTCCAGGTGAACCTCGCAGTAATAACGCTTTTTGGGCGGCAGGTCCTTCGCTTCGTTGACCCACAGGCTCAGGAAGTTCTCTGTCCGCTCAATGTTATCCTGCGAACATTCATTCATTGGATGCTCTAATCAATCATGTTGAGAAATGTTCTTTTTTATTTTATTGTGAACAAACAGTTGAGGCTTTACTTTATTGGGCTGGGCAGCTCGCCTCAGGTCTTCAATCCAGCGGTCTCGTGCAGCCGCCGATGAGCAGCCAAAGCAGTGGGTGTTCTCAGAATTTATCACCTGTAAAACATGAAAACCATCAGGACCAGGTCAGACTTACAGGTGTAGCCAAATGCAACCATTATGTCTGGGATTATTATTATTCTCTTCGCTTCATCAGAGAACCAACGGCCTCTCAGCTTTAACCAGTAAACCTCTGTGCAGAGTTTTGGTTTGGAAGTGAACGGGGAGGAATGTCAAGGCTAACCCTCCTCAGACACCGGGAGCTCTGGATGCTACACAACCAGGAGCTGTTTGGGGACTCAGATTGCCTTCTTATCTGCTTTTTATTTTAAACAAACCTGCAGTCTCTCTCTCAGGAAAGCAGAGGAAGAGTCAAAGGGGAAAAAAGACGGAAAGCGGCTCAAGTTTTTTAACTTTAATCTCAGGGTCTTCAATTAGCAAAAAGAATCCTAGAGTGATATGTTTATGCTTGTTTATGCTTCCTTCGTTGGTTTCTTCTTTTTCTTGAAGAGCAGACTCATTTTAACACCCTGTAGTTTACCTCAAAGCAGTACTTCTCTCCTAAAATGGAGCTGTGGACCGGTCTGATGACCGTGCTGGTGTCGGCGCTCAGATCCAAACTCCCGACGGCGCCGACCGGGATTGACACAGACTCCCGGGAACCAAAGTGCCTGGAACTGAAACACAGCGGAAAAGATTGTGGAGTTGTTAAACGTCAAATTATTTTTACTTTTTCATTATTGGTAAAAGTAACCAACAGCTATCTTCAGCAGTAATAAGCAGAATAAACAGCTAAAAGCTAAGCTAACATGGTGACAGGAGATAACAGCCGCAAAGAAAAGGAGAGAAGCTAACATACAGCCTCATTTCTGAAAAAGCTGAAATGTTAATAAAAGGGTTTGTAGATTTCATAAAGAAAAACTCACAGTGAAACATAGTAAACAAATAAAGTGTTAAAACTAAGAAATTCTTTCATTTTTTGGAAAAAAATGGTAATTTTAATTTTATGGCAGCAACACATCTTTAAAAAGTTGGAACAGGAATAACAAAAGGTTATAAAATTAACCTCCAGCTGTTTCTGATTCATCCCACTTACTTTTATAACTAATTAGGTTAATTGGCAACAGGTCAGTAAGAGAACTGGGAATAAAGAGGATTTTAAAGGTTGAATCTGTCAGAAGTAAAAATGGGCAGAAGTTCACCAGACTGAGAGAAATTGGGTCTAATAATAGTGGAACAATTTCAGAATAATGTTGTTTAAGGCACAATTGGGAAGACTTAACATATCCCATCATCTACAGTTCATAAAATCATCAACAGATTTGAAGAATCTGGAGAAATCTCTGAGGTCAAAGGTCAAGGCTGGATGTTGGTGATCAGGTTCTGGTTCTGTTCTGCTCAGGAAAACTTCCACAGATCATCGTCTGTAAACACAGTTCACGTCCTCCACTCAGCCTGTTATCAGCACGCAGGTCAAAAGCCTGCCTCTCTGATGGTATGGGGGTGCATTAGTGGATAGCTTACCCATCTGGACAGGCACTATTAATGCAGAAAAGTATCTACAGGTTTTAGAACAACATCTGCTTGCATCCAGATGTTGTCTTTTTCATGGATATTTCAGCAGGACAATCCATCACAACCGAACGGCTTCATAGTAGACGAGTGGTCTGCCTAATTAAAACCGTTTGGTTTATTCTGAAAATAAAAATCCATCAAAGAGCCGGGATTGTTAAACAGCTGGAATCCTCCATCAGAGCAGAATGGGACATTTCCTCTAAAACAGGGGGGTCAAACCCAGTGACCAAGGGGGCCAAAATTAAAAATTTGGTCCTAGCCAAGGGCCAATCACAATCGATATTTATTAAAAATAACATAAATTGACCTCGGTTTTAGATGCATTATGTCAAATAATTCATATAGAAATATCAATGACCTTTTCCCAGTTACAGATTATACAGAATTTAGAGCAAACAGACTTTAATGAACACAGACAAAGAGATCAACCTTCAAAAAGCTCATCATTAGCTGTCATTTCTTACGCCTCACTCAGCTTTTAAATTAATTTTTTAACATTAAAACAGATTTCTGATCATCTGATTATACAGAAATCAAAACTATATATTGTTGGCTTCTAAGTCACTGTCAGAGAAAATTTCACTAATTAGGCTCATTTTTTTAAAGAAAAATAAGAATCAGAGACTCGATCTGAACCAGACTAGAGGGCCGGATGAAATGTTACAGAGGGCCAGATCTGGCCCGCGGGCCTTGAATTTGACACGTGTGCTCTAAAACCTCCAGCAGCTGCTCTCCTCAGGTCCAGATGTTTACAGACTGATGTCAGAAGAAGAGATGCTCCACAGAGGGAAACATGGAGCTGGAACTACTTTTTTGAGATGTTTTAATGCCATTAAATTCATAATTATCTTCTTTTTTTTAGCGGTATAATTTCTTGTTTACTTTGTTCCATTCTGAATAACATTTGGGTTAGCGAGTTTTTCAAATCATTGCATTCTGTTTTTAATTTACATTTTACATGAACTGCTTCAGAGTTGGGGTTGTAGATTAATTTTTACTTCTTGTTTTCTAAAAGACGAGAGTTTCACCTGCTGAGTTTGTTCAGGCCCGGGTTCAGTTGGGTGGCGCTGTTTCTTTTGGCCTTGTCCAGGCGGCGTTTGATCAGCGCCTGAGTGCAAAGATGGCAGGCGTGGAGCACGAGTGTAATTACGTGTCTCATCAGGAGGAAATGGATCGTTAACACAAAGGTTATCAGCTCACCCTCACGCCACCGTCCTGGTTCTTCGGCCGAGGCCCGCCCGGCTGGCCCGCGTGGTCGGGGCTGCATTCTGAGGATGGAGAAGAAACGTGTTTGTTTGGTCAAACGCAAATAAAAAAACCTTTATTTTGAGGGTAAATCCACCCATTTAGAGTTTGCGAACAGCATTTCTATTTGTGGTATAAAAAAAAGAGTTTAAATCATCCAGAAAGTAAAGGTTTTGGTTTAGTAGATAAAAGCTTAGCTCAGGAGTGTCAAACCCAGAGACGCAAGGGGGCCAAAATTAAAAATTTGGTCCTAGTCAAGGGCCAATCACGATCAATATTTATTAAAAATTACATAAATTAACCTTAGTTTTAGATGTATTATGTCAAATTATTCATATAGAAATATCAATTACCTTTCCCCAGTTACAGATTATACAGAATTTAGAGCAAACATACTTTAATGAACACAGACAAATAGATCAAACTTCAAAAAGTACATCACTAGCAGTCATTTCTTATGCCTCACTCAGCTTTTAAATGAATTTTTTAACATTAAAACAGACAAAAACCTGATCATACAGAAATAAAACTATATATTGTTGGCTTCTAAGTCACTGTCAAGAGAAAACTTCACTAATTAGGCTCAGTTTTTTTAAGCAAAATAAAAATCAGAGACTCAATCTGTCCCAGACTAGAGGGCTCGACCTAATAAAATCTAAACATTATCTTGGGGGCCGGATGAAATGTTACAGAGGGCTGGATCTGGCCCGCGGGCCTTAAGTTTGACACATGTGGCTTAGCTTGATCGGATTGAGTCTCATCAGGAGTTTAAGGTTTAGTAGTTTAGACATGCAGAGAAAACTTATTTCAACATCTTTACCAAAGAAACAAATTGCCAAAGTTGTGATAAATAAGCCTCACAGGATGTGGTTTTTAGCTGGAGACTGATAGCTGCAGAAATTTAACTTCAGTGCGAAGGATTCTTTTCATCTAAACTCATATAAAAGCGGAAGCCAAAATTAGAAAACTTTGCCATCGGTTCCTCTTTTTTTGTACTTCTAGAGTCACTTCTTCAACACTAAACTTGCTACAGATTTAAAAAATTAGCCTAACACTAGATCTGGTGACATGTTTTTACATTTATGTTAGAATTGCACACAGTCCTGAATAAATAAAAGTGAGATAAAAAGGTTAAAGTATTTAAGTTTACCCATGCTGAGATGATTTTTTTATGTTTCTTACCCAGAGCCCCTCCACAAACAATCCAGCGTCTGAATCCCATCATTTAGTCCAGAGTTGAGCTACAGTCTTGCTTCAGTATCTCTTGAACATTTCCAGCTTCTGAGCTTCTCTTAAAGAGAAACGTTTGAGCTGACTTCACCCTCCCTGTGTTTCTGTTTTTCTACAAGCTTTCATTAGACTGAAGGCATGATGTTATCTGCCTCCACAACTTGTAGAGGAAGCAATTTGACAGTCACGATTAAACGTACAGCTATTTCCTCTGATGTCAGAGGAAGATGAGCTCGTGTTCCTTAATTACAAGACCGATTCTGAAACAGTTGGGACGTTATGAAAAATGTCAATTAAAAGAAAATGAAATGATTTGTGCATTTCATAAACTCATATTTTATTCACAGTGGAACATAGTTAACAATTGAAATGCTGAAACTAAGAAAACTGATTATTTTTAGGAAAAAAATAAAATAATTTGACTCTCAGTTGTTTTTTCAGGTGATGAAGCATCCCTTCTTCTCTGAACAACAGTCTTCTTCTTCTTCTTCTTAACCTTTTTTAACCAGGTGAGTCCCATGAAGGAGGATCTGGGCCTGAAGGCAGCAGCACCAAATTCCAGGTGAAATTCAGATTAAATACAAATTAAACATCTTCTTTCCTCCAGCTGTTCCCTTCAGGGGTCTCCACGGAGAGTCCTCCTCCTCCTAACTCTGTCTTCTGCGTCCTCTGTCCTCCATGTCCTCTCTAACTGCATCCATATCTGTCCCCTTTGTCTCTAACATCCATCTGTCCCTCCTCTGCACATGTCCAAACCGTCTCAGTCTTTATCTCCCAGTCCTTCAACCTGTGCTGGACCTCTGCTGTCCTCATTCCTAATCCTGTCCATCCTCGTCCCTCCCAAGGAGAACCTCAACATCTTCAGCTCTGACACTTCCTGTTCTGTCTCCAAACCAGACAACATGGCTGCTCTCGCCACTGAACAAAGGAGACAAACAGCTGGAAGTCTCTACAGACAGAATGGGACAACATTCAGCAGCTGCTCTCCTCAGGTCCAGATGTTTACAGACTGATGGTAGAAGAAGAGGAGATGCTTCACCTCAAATTCAAGGAAATGGTACAATTTCTTAATTTCAACATTTGATATGTTTACTAAGTTCTGTTGAGCATAAAATATTAGTTTATGAGGTTTACAAATCATTGGCTTCTGTTTTTATTTGCATTTTACACCGCATGCCTACTTTTTCAGAATCAGAGTTGTATTCCTATGTGTGTGTGTGTGTGTGTGAAGGTGTGCGTGAGGGTTTTTCACCTGTGTCGAGATCTGCGAGGTTTTGCATGCTGAAGTTGGACAAGCAGCTGCTGACACGGTTCCTGATCCACGTCGTCGGCTGAGAAAGACACACATCAGCGTTATGTCCTTCTCTACAAACATTTCCTTTAAAACTGCCTGTCCTCTGAAGGACGGACGTGGGACGTGGTCCGAGGAGGTTTGGACATCAGTGCGGCGTTACCTCGTCCTCCTGGGAAATGAGAATTTGTCCATCTTCAAGGACACAATTCCCGATGTCCCAAATGGGGACCTCCTGAGGCGGGGCCCATTGTAGTCTTGGAAGTTCAGTGGGTGCAGCCGGCACCGGTTCAGTCTCCCCCACATCTAACACACACACACACACACACACACACACACACACACACACACACACAAGTTTATTTTCATGAGACAAATCTCAAAAGGAGAAAAAAGGACAGCTGCAATCTGAAGATATGATCACATATGGACTTGTAACCACGGCGGTTAAACTGTAAAATAAATTATGGAAGCTCTTGTGAGATCTGTAAGCACTCAGAGTATGTGTTGAGAATGACTCTCAGCTACTACCACACCAATTTTCAGCTCAAAATCTGTAAAACCGATCTGGTAGTAACCATTTTTGTGTTGGCAAATGCTGACTAGCTGTGGCGACCATTTTAAATCAGACTGAGTCCAAAAGTTAATCAGTTGTAGATGCACATTCATTGATTACTTTCTAAAAGTTTGATTTAAATCTGTTCTAACACACACACACACGTAAAAACATTAGTGACGCTTTCTTTTTGTCGGCTGGCGACACTGAAAATAGTTAGTCTCCCTTCGACGAGCTGATAGTGATGTTTTAAAGTGTGCATCATCATTTCAGAGCCCTGTTTGTTTGTCAGTGTTTGTAATTATGACCTGATGACACTTATCTCACTCAGCGTTCAGCCACTCCCGTTTCACAGATCTTATCAGGTTTTTATGACACACAAACAGCATTTCCTGTGCTTCCTCTGCAGTTTTCTTACTTTTCACATCCTTTGTGATGCAGAATTTCCACGCTTACATTTTGGGGGGCTTTTGACAGCTTTATTACAACCACAAGAGAAAGATTAAATTTAAAAAATAATTGTAAAATATGGCGTTTTAGTATAAAACTAGACTGCATCCTGTGAGATTTTGATAATACTCAAACGTATACAGGTTTTAAACCCATCAGAGGAAGAATGAACACGGGATAAAATCCTCGAGTTTCTCTCTGAATCTTTGTGTTTAATGACAGGCGTTTCTGTTTTCTTCCTTGTTTGAGTTGACTTCAGTTCAGGCCGTCAAAAAAAACAGATTTGGAATAAAAACGTGTAAAATCACATAATCTTACTGGTGACAGCAGCTCAGTTAACCTGAAACACGCTGGAAATGTTTCCTGTGTGATTCTGAAACGTTTTCAACACATGACCCCATGTGGTCACATGGTTTTCCACATGTGAACTTATAGTAAATTCATGTTGCTGAAATCCTCTTTGTTTATAAAATGTCTTCTGTTTGTAAAAGATCATTTGTAGGACTGAGGTCCTCCTCCACACAGACGCTGACTTTTAGACAATCAAGCCTTTTGTTTAGTCTTTATATCCATAATGATGTTCTCCTGATTTTTATTTATTTTTTGTTTTATCTGAACTTTGTGCTCGTCTTCATATTCAGCAGATGGCTGCTGTGACTTTTAATTTTTGTAACTTTTATGCGTTTTTTTACAAACATTAGACCTCTGCTGGACCTCAGGGATTAATGCTTTGCAGCAACATTTTATATTTCAGATTGTAATAAATTCTGCTGTCTCTGAATATATGAAACACTTCAGCTGACTTGTAATTAATGTCCAGCGTTTTTAGAGTTTTAAAAACCAACCTTTTATATTTGATGCAGAAATCGAACCTCATTATTAACAGGAGTTTCCTGCATTTTTCTGCCAATTGCACATCAAGCAGAACCAAATCATATCTTCTGCAGAATTACACCTTATTATTTTAAAGAACATGACAGACAGTATAAAAACACTAATAATTTTACATATTTAAAGCATGTTTTGAGACTTGCAGATAGTTTTTCTCTTTAAAGAACAGCATAAACTCCTGTTTGAGAGGAGACGTTCATGCACTTCATGGATTGAAGCCGATGTTGTTGCTGAAAGCTCCTGTGTCATTTCTGAATTAATGACTTCTACTTTTTCCCTAAATGCAAATCGAGTGAGCCTTCATCTTTGCACATTTTTTTTTCCGGTAGCGTTTGTTGAAGTTCCTTCTCGACCTTATTTTCAGCCTATCAGCTTCTCACGCCGTAAAAAGGTCTCACATGCCACACCTTCAGCAACGTACCACGAGAAGATCTGACATAACAGGAAGCATGTTGAACCGCATGCTGTGAACTGTTTCTGACATGAACAAAAAAGCACTTTTTCATTTAAACTCCTTTCACCAAAACGTTACACAGTTATTGTGATCTTCTCCTGAAAGAAAAGACATTTTCTGTGAAATTCCAGAACGAATGCTGAGTGTTGAATGACTGAAGAAGCTAAAAGAAGTAAGTAGAAAAAGCAGAAAAAGACTAACTAACAGCTAAAAGTAGCAAAAGGCTAGTTAAAGGTATCAAAATGGCAGCAAAGAGCTAAAACGTAGCAGGTAGGTAGTAGGTTAAATCTAAAAGGAAGATAAAAATAGAGCAAGTATGCTTAAGCAGATTCCAAAGATCTCAGTGGGTCTTTATGTATTTCTGTGGGGAAAGTTAAATATTTTTAAAAGTGTAAAAGTTTCAAAAGCCAAAAGAAGGTTTTCGTTGCGTATTTGGAGTGCACGTTCTGATGCTCCTACCTGGAAGTAAATTCAGCGCACTGTTGCGACTCTGCAGCCTAGGCCTCTTCAGCTTCTGGGTCACGTTCAGCAGGTACTTTTTGAAGATTGCCCCCCCGCCTCCTTTCTGTGAGGGGTCAGCGGAGGAGCCCCCCGATGCCTCTGCAGCTGCTGACGATGAGGATGAGGATGAAGCTGCATTCGCCGAGCTGGAGGAAGGAGTCAGAGCTGCAAACAGGGACCCGGGAGGCTCAGACAGGGCCCTTCTGAACGGGTTCTTCCTGGGTGCCCCTGGCCCTTTCTCAGGCTTGGATCCCTCGGCAGTTTTCCCCCTGGGTGAGGAGTTCTTGTCTCCGGGGTCCTCGCTCAGGGCCTTGCGCCAGTTTTGCATTTTGCTCCACTTGTTGCTGGAAGCCTTCTGAATCCTATCGATGGTAGACGTGGAGGAAGTCGCTCCTCCGTCTCCATCTTCTTTATCGTTTAGCGTTCCCTTGGAGCCGGTGTGCCACTTGTACGTGTTGAGGGGGTCGGTAGTCTCAGATGTTTGAGGATGCTCGACAGGAGACTCTTTTTCCTTCTCGGGAGATCCCTGCTCCTTGGATGGAGGCTGCGCCGCCGCCTCTGAATCTTTCTCCTCGGTGCCCATGGTTGATGAATTTCTCTCGATTTGCAGTTTCTTTCACGACCTTCACATGAGGCTTCGTTCCTCCTGGTTTGCTGACCTGTTTGGTGAAATTATTGAGCTAAGGCAGACAGAGTAGGCTCCTCTTGTTCTCGTTTCCTGTCTTGCAAAAAACATCATCCGGCAACAACATGCGAGGAACTGCTCTGTGCTGCAGGACCCAACTTCTCTGCCACATGAACTTCCTCAATAAACGACACCGAGAAGTTAACCTGTTTACAGAAATCCTGCTGGGTTTTTCTTTTTTTTTTTGGCTGCTCTTTTTGTTTAAATTCAAAACTTCCCTGCCTCTCTTCTTGTTCTGCTCTTGGGTCTAAAATGTTTTAGAAATCTAATAAATTTAATGAAATTCTGACAAGATATTTAGCATTCCTTCAGAAACATTGATTTGTTGCATACTTGCTCTCTTCTTGTGCTGCTTTTAGCTTGAGTTTTTCGACTTTTGGCTAGCATTTTGCTCCTTTTAGCTAATTTTCTGCTTCTTTTAGCTTTAACATATCTCAGTTTTAGCTCTTTCAGCCGAGTCGATCAGCTCTATTCACACTGCTTTTGTTTTGGATTCCTCCAGATAAATGGTTGCATCTAATAAAACAAACAAAGTGATTTCAGTAAAGTTCTGAGATTTATGTTTTCATGTTCATACGTTTTAATTTACAATTGTTTAAAGAGCTAAATGATTACAGAAGGGGTGTTCAGTTGGTTTGATCACATCTACGTACAGAACCTATCAGAAACAGAACAGCTGTGTCTGTTTGGATCCACTTGTGGACTGTTGACTGTTAAAATCAGTTTCCTGTGAAAGCAGCTCTGCACTTCCTGCTCAGACCTCACTGTCAGTCTCTGAAAACCACTTCCTGCTCTCAGGCTGTTCTCGGTTTGTTCACACCTGCAGGATATTTCTGAGTCCAGTGACTGCACAGCTCCTGTCAGCTGTAATTTGGTGGAAACACATTGAAAAAAAAAACACATTTATCTTTCCTTGAAACTGAATCTGTGCGGTAACATTATTATTTATGCCTCTTTTAAAAGCACATCTGTATAAAACCACAGAAGGTTGTCTTCATTTAAGGCCCTCTTCTGGTTGTATTCTTAAGAATGGATTGTTATTTTACGTCACAGCTGTAGAGCTGAACAAAGAAAAGAAAACACAGAGAAAAATAATGCAATATGTAACAGAAAAGAATTAATGAATTGGGCTGTTTCCAAAATGTTTGACACATAAATAAATGGTTCTGTCCTGTGTTGTTTTTTTCAGGAAGCTGCTTTTTGTTGACATCATGTGAGTTTATGGAAACCATCCACATGTATTATGATAATACTATTTAATACTTTATAACACTATGTTAGTAATGGAAAACTACAGAAGCTTCCCATCTGCACTTCATGGACTCATCTCAAACACATTGCCTGTGTATTTTTTTTAATTTGTATTGTACCACTTGAGAGATGCCAGCAGCTGGAGACTAATTCCTTGTTTTTTACACACTCGGCCAGTAATTCTGATTCTGAACACTCTCTGTAGAGCTTTTTGTTCTCCTCCACTAGATGGCAACAAAGCATCAAAAACCAGCTGCAGCACAACATGCAACTATTTACAGCTGCAAGAAGTGACCAACAGATGGATCATTGGAACATATTTTATCATCTTCACGTTCACAGCCAGTTTAGAATCACCTCTGTCTCACTGATGTTCCTTGAGGGCAGCTTACCCAGGCGGTAGAGAGGACAAGGAGTCCATCCTCTGTCCCTGCACTAAGTGTGGACCATTTTTGGACTGAGGGAGGAAACTGAAACACTGAGCACAGAAATTTATGTAACCAGGCGAGCCCCACTGAGATCACAGATCTCCCTGGACCTGAAGGTACCCTAACATGCTTTTAGCCTGTGGGAGGAAACCAGAGCACCTGGAGAAAACCCACGCAAACACCACACAGAAAGACGCCGGGGCTTGAACCCAGGACCTTCTTGCTGTGAGGCAACAGTGCTAACCACTTACCCATCGTGCTGCCGCGACGTTATGAAACTTTTCATAACATATCTGCAACTAAACCAACATACGTTAACTCCTAATTCTGTGATTTTCTTCTTCAATGAGCATTAACATTAACGTCCAAAAACGGCTTAAAAGTTCTTAAAATGAAACAAAAACTGAAATCTGCCGTTTTAAGTAACTTTATTGGGTGTAATGTTGGCTGAGGTCAGTGAACTGCCTCAGTCTCCTCTGAGCCCAACTCAAAACTGCAATTTCTGATCATTTAAATGAAATTTAACATTGAAAAGAAGTTAAATATCAGAACGGCATGAAAAGATTCAGTGAGTTAGGGGAAATCTCGATAAATACAAGCCAGTGTTGGACATGTTTGACCTTTGACCTTTGCCTGAAGGTACCGGTGATGACAGAGGCACCCCCATGATTAACTGTCGGCGGACGTGTTTTTGCGTCACGACCTGGCTGTCCTTTTGTTTGGATAGGGGCATTTTTGTTTGTTTGTTTGTTTTATAAACTGAAGGAGGTGTGTTTTCTCTGAAAGCTTTTCCGACCCGCAGTTCGCCCTTCTTGTTTCAGGAAGTCATCTCTGGGTGGTTTGATGGAAATTAGATCCGCTTTCATCTTCTGGAGGACTTTTTACTCAGATCGCTGAGAGTTTTTCTTCCTCCTGCAAATCAAGTTCTGCTCATCGTCTGAGAGTCGTTCACAACCCAAACTGCATGCCTTTAAGGTTAAACTTATTAGCTAATTTCTGTTTTTTTCTCCCCTAATGCACTTGTTTTTGTTTGGTTTGTTTTTTTAATTTTATTCTGGGCTCCTCCTGACAAATCTTCGCCCAGTTTGGCCTCATTTCCTCTTGAATGATCTGCTCTCAGCTGTTTTTCAGCTGAGAGCCATGTGAGCTCTGCAGTGCATGAGCGCACGTCGAAGCCACGCACAGCTGCTCAGGACATTTAGTAGCCAAGTGTCCCGTTACTCATCTGGCACTCATGTGCCCATTTCACAGCTGAGACTCGTTCTCTCCCATTTCCTGTTGTTTGAATTGAAAGTGATTTCCCAGCTTTGTGACGAGACGTGCAGAGAAGGTTTAAAGGGGGGCCGGATGGCCGGATGGCGTGCCACTTTTAATCTTCTGCATGGCACCAAAACCGAATTCCAGGAGTTTTATTTTGCTTTTGTCATGTATAGGCTATTAAAGAAATATTGCAATCTGAAAGTTGAGAACTCCTTTAGTTATAGTCCCACTTTATTTTATTTCACTGGGAACACTAAAGCCTTCCCTGTAAAAATACAACATTAATATCAAAATTTCTCACATTTTTCTCCAAATTTTGCACTGCCCACCACTTCCTTTTATTATTATTATTTTATTGTGTAAACGCTGATTCACACTGTTGTTTCCTGTTTTTTTTGCAACCGAACTACTTCTATACTTCATATTTCATAACATTCGGCTCATTCAGATGATGCTATGACCTTTGGTTTTTGTAACTTTTATACTTTTCAATATTTATATACTTATACTTAATACATATATTCTATTATTTAACTTTATTTAGTAATATTTTCTCCCGTATAAATAAATTGAGATCTCTTCAATCTTTAATTTCTTATAAAAACATTGTTTTCTTTTAAATCTGCCACAGCTACTGGTTCTATTTTTGTCTTCTTATGCTACTTTAAGCTTTTACCTGCCATTCTAAAAGTTTTAGCTTTTATTTTTGCTACTTTCAGATAACATTTACTGCTTTTAACTAATGTTTTGTTACGTTTCAGCTAGCAATGTGTTAGTTTAGCTTTTAGCTGACATTTTGCTCTTTTTGGCTTTTAGCTAGTGGTTCAGCTTTAACAACTTTAGCTTTAACAACTCATTATTTGCAAATTTCAGTGGTTATTGTAACAATTTTTTTGTTTTTACAATGGTTTTGTTTGGACATTAGCTTTTAATTTTTAACTGTCTGTTTAATAAAAAAATGTATTAATATTTATTTGCTAAACTGGTGATATTTTGTCATCCTGAGGCTGCAAGTTTGAGCCCAAGTTGCGTCAGGAAGCGTAAAACAGTTGCCAAATCTTCTATGTGAGTTCACCGTGAAGAAGGGAGCAGCCAAAACAACAAAATCTATTTGTTGAACTAATAAATGCTTAAAAACAAAGTTTTATGTCTGTGAGCTGCTACTAAAATAGTTGGGGAAATTTAAAAATGCAGACAAAACAAAAGCTCAGAACTCAGGGGGGACCTTGGGGGGGAGGGGGGGCAGCACTTTTACATGGTGGTCATTGCCCCCCCTGGATCCCCCTTTGGTGGCGCCTCTGGCAATATGATCTCAGGAGAAGGTTTTTGTTTTAAATATTAAACTAATATTTAAGTGTCCTTTTCCTCCATGCGGGCTGTGCAGCTGTGATATCTGGATTTACAGATTTCTCATCACTGCAAACATACGATATTAATCTGCGGCTGATCTGGTTGCATAATAAAAAAAAAACTGCAAACATTTTGTACCCAGATTTTTATTTTTTTATTTATTTATTTTATCAGCTGCAAAATCCATCACGGCATGTTCTTTGCCCTCTGAGCCTAATTTAGTTCGGGGATGATGATTAGTTTCAGCCTGTCCTCTGCTGTTCGTCCTTCACTCCGGCAGCTGCGGGGAGGGGTGTTCCTGAACGCACCACGGCGGGGTGGAAAAAAACCGGAGCTCACTGAACGGAGCGGGGAGGAGACGGGGGCAGAAATACCGCCGCTGTCCTCCAGAGTGAGAGAGGAGCTCCACACTTCACCGGCGGGGAGGACCGAACCCGCACCGTTTGAAACATTTACCCATCTTTTAGCCGTGACAGCCGTTTGTTTGTTGAACAGAACCCGTCCCCCCGCGACGGTGAGCTTCTAATGGCCGCTCGGTCCCGCTGCAGTTAGCATAACAGAGCTAACTGTGGCTAGCTAGCTGCGGAGCCGGCGAAGTGAGGAGCCGAGGAGGAATGGCAAGAATTCACACGGACTGCCCTTCCAGAAGACACCACGACTGACCAAACTAAACAAGTCCACGTTTGTTTTTCTCTCCGAGACACTGGTAAGCACTAAATACGAAATCTGCTTCAGTTTAACACCGGTTCGTGAAGTTAGCGCTAGCTTACGCGCTAGACAAGTAATTCTGTGACCCAGTTATTGTGATAAATCGTTCCGTTCGTATTATATTACACCTATTAAAATAAAGCAATATTTAACAAATGGGCATTAATTTGATAGCTATAATTTGGAGGTCTGTTAAGTAAGATTTGGTTCTCTGTCTTTATTTTGTTGACATATTGTTACGCTGTTTTGACAGGAAGTAAACATATTCGTGAAAAGTCCCTTTTGGCAGCAGGTAAAAAAAAAAGAAATCCGTGTGAGGAATTATGTTTTGTTTTAATTGCAAAGCTTTTGTAGGTCGGTTGGGAAGGAGCATTTTTCGGTTAAACCGGTTCTAAATGAACACTGAATTTAAAAAACGAACTTAAATATTTCTCAAATATTCTATTTATTCAAAACACGAAACCATTTCGGGATGTTTCTGTAGCTGCCACAGGAATTTATTTGATGGCTGCACTAATTAACCCAAGCAAAACACATCGAGTTTTAATTGCTTTGTTTATTTATAGGCATTTTTCCTAATTAAACATGTTGCCTAACCATAGGGGTTTTGGTCTTTTCTCCCTCTCTTAAAACACAGAAAAGTCTGTCATTGCATGAATGTAAAGCAGAGTCAGTCAGTTTTATTATTCTTTCCAAATCCTGAGAATTTAAAGATTTTTCCTTCAGCTTTGACAGCCGATCTTGTCTTTCAAAGAGTCTTTCTTGTAGTATATTCTGATGGAAAGGCTTTCCAGCTTGGTTGCACTGTTGAAACAAACTCCTCCGGTTTCTGTGTCAACAAAGGGGACATTTGTGCTTGGGTCAGGTGACTGGAGGACAGGACAGGACAGGACAGGACGCAGCAGAAAGTCCCCGACCACCTTGTTCGCTCAACAACGCTGTAACTTGAGTTGTTGGACGTCTTTGACTTAAAGGTACTCGTTGCAAAGTCGTAAAAATCAATCCTAAAAAATAATTGAAGGAAGAAACAAAATGGCCTAAGTGACTGAAACTAGGCGGCTTTACAACAGAAAATCCAACATTTTAGATGTTTTGGTGCGTATTTACGATTGGATTTCTCAATTAAAGGATGCAAATAAAAAGACAGCTTGAAATGGTAAACCTACTGGTTTAGAATGAATTATTTTTGTTTGTTTAAAAGCTGAACTCTTTATGGCGCTCCACCGGCCTGATTTTTATTTTGACAGTTGTCTTCCTCCTTTCCTTTTTTTGTGTTTTCCGTCTTTTCCGAGAGCCTATGCTTGTCTGATTCCACCATATTAGTTTACGGACACAGACTAATGTTGGCTGATCATGTGACTTTGTTGTTGAGCTTTGTTTACATTGAATGCAGACCTGCATTTCAGAATGGCATATGACTATGTCTGGAAAACTGTGGGAGTCACTTTTTCTTTTTTCTTGTCTTTGGTTTCATACTTTGCAGGAAGTACTTTTTAAATGGGTCTTAAAAAATCTTTATAGTGGACAAAAACTGCATCACAATGGCTGCGATTGTACAGAAATATCAGATTAAATATCAGCATTAGTGTGACGCACACCAAGGACCAAACAAAAGGTGCATCCCCAGGATGAGTAAAATGTAAGCAAACACTTTAAGGAAATAAAATGGCAGCTTCCAGTGACCTAAATCTGGTTACATGATCAGGAGCTGCAGAATGAAAAGGTCTTACTGAATGGTCTTGTTTTCTTCTGCCGTGTTTTTGAAGTTGCTGACTGATCCTGGATCATGATGGTAATTATGCACTGCTGTAGTTAAAGTGTTGTTTTAAACGGGACGCAGTGGAGACCCGTCAGTGTTCTGTCGGACCTAGCCTGGTTGTTAGAGCCCGCCTGTTCTGATCTGTGGCGGCCCAGAGGAGCAAAGCACAACGAAACCGGACAGAACGCAACAACGCCAAAAACACAGCTGGAAATTAGCAAATAACTTTCAAAAGATTTAAGAAAACACAACAACAAAACTGGAAAGTTTCAAAAGGCAAGTCAACAGAGCCAAACCAAAGCCCTGAAGTCCTTTTCAGTCGATGTGACAAACGTGTATGATTTCCTTAGTCTTGTTGTTGTGTTTTCTGCAGCGTGGCAGTGTTTTTGGCCTGTTTGGGGTTTTTGTTTTGCACCTCAGAGCCTCCGTTCTGATCCCTGTAGCTCCCACCCATCCTCGCAGACATGCTCCCACCGTTTCCCTGCAGTCAGACATGTATCAGCACGCTGAGCAAAAATTACGGCGAGCTCTCGGCTAAACATGGCACATGCACAAAATGACAACAAATAAAAATCCTTTTACGTGATGTGTTTGCTTCCACATCTGGAACATTCTGTTAAATGCTTTTTATGTATTTTTTTCTCTCTCTCATCTGGAGCTTGAACGGAGGCCAGAGAAAAGCTCTTGGCTCTGTTCAAATGTTTCAGCATGTGGTATGTGTTGCTTAAATTTTACATACAGAGCAAAACCCGCTTTTTAAAATTGATTTTATGAAGCGTCGTCGTGCTTAGCTGAGTGTATTTGTTTTCTGCCCAGTAGCTGTCAATGAAAAGCCTTCAGCAGTCGTTCTTTTATGAATGAGCAGGAAGGGATGCATTTATTGATGAGTGAGACCATCAATCACAGCTCATCCTTTTACACTAGAGCTGCCACTAACACTGTTTTCATTTTGATTAATCTAAACAATTTAACAACACTGGCAGTGTTATCCAACGTTAACCAAGGTCGAATTTCCTCCAACATTTATTCACTGGAAAACGTAGCAGACAGACAACCTGTCCAACTTTATAACGTATATTTAGCAGCTTAAACAAATGATATAGTCATTTAGTTTTTCCTGTCTCATCAGTCCCTGTGTGCTTCACTCTTCTGATGGGTAAAAAGATCTTGAGATCCTGCAGCTAGCTTGAAGTACTTCCACACTTCAGAACCCTCCAACCTTTCAAATCTTTTAGCTCTTTCTGAAACTGTCGCAGCTGCAGGTTTTGTTTCTGTTTAAGTGTTTTTCTCAGACGGAGCCAACAGGAACTCGACTGATGTATGCAGCACAGTTCTAGTGACGTGTTATTTTAGCTGAAACGTTAAAGAAATTAAATGATGGTCGTATCAATTAGCTGTTGATTAATTATCATAATCAGATGCACCCATATGATTCACCTTTCTTTTATAATTTCTGATCTGTTGCTGTTTTCTGACCAATAATTGTTTTCTTTGTTTGTTTTTTTTTTGTTCAGGTTGCTGGTGTTACTATAATCCCAATCATGGTGCAGAAGTATCAGTCACCCGTGCGGGTTTACAAGCACCCCTTTGAGCTGGTGATGGCGGTAAGTGGCTTTACCTATCAATTTTCTGTCTGCATGAATTTTGAATGCATGAGATGCAGAGTTATGCAACGCTGGTGAGTGGGCGCCACAAAGGTCACTCTCATGTTTTCAGATTGCTGTCTTTGAAGCCTGATTGCTGCGCCGTCCGTGCTGCTGACGTCTCTGATCAAACAAAATGACTTGAGGCTGAATTTTCAAATTAAGTAGAATAATAACTACGTCCACGGTCCTGCTGCAAAACAGATATTACCGTTTCTCTTGCTGTGGTTTTCCTTTTTTCACTGAATACTTGGTAGTTGAAGTGTGAAATCACTGTGCAGCACATTTGAACAATCGTCTGAAAATACAACACGGTTCTGCTGCCATGTCTAACAGAAATCCTGCAGAGACTTGGTAGTTGTAGTCCATTTGCAGCATAAAATATTCAGTGCCATGCATGGCTTTTTACAGCTGACTGCCTTGCTGCATGGTTTGGTTAAAGCTCTTGCAAAAAGTGCTCATGCCGAAAAAGATCAAACATGGATTTGCATTTTTGTTGTCTCTTTTTCTTTTTTTGGCCAGTTCTTTAAATGTCTTTTTCTGCAGCTTTGCTTCTGCATCATTTATATTCTCTGCTCTAAAGTCTTAATTTCTCCTTTTTTGGTGCTGACTTCTCCACGTCCTGCTGGTGCTCAGTCTTTAACAGAATGCTTTAGGATGAGAGTTTGTTAGACGGGTTCAGTGGAGAAAAATATGATCTTACTGTCTGAACCTCAGAGGGTAACATCTGTTTTTGTGGTGGGAGACGATGACAATACATTTCATGCGTGCAGATACTTAACCTGATTATACAGACAGCAGTTTCAGTCAGAGCATCTAATATTTCTGCTGATTTATTTAAATTATTAGTAATTATTTGGCATTTTGTCTGCAGTATTATTGCAGGTCCATTGCTGCATGCCGTCATGTGTTTTAGTACATAATGTTGCAGACCTGGACTATTTTCTTTAAATGGAAATCAGCTTTGCTGGCGAGAGGGAGGATGCAGGGAGGCTAAATCTCCTTAACGCTGGCTGGACTGAGCGGTGTGCAAACAGATGTCTATAAATAAATAGCTGGTACCTGAACCTAGGTCCACGTATGCTACCACAAAGGTGAAACAGTAATAATAGAAAGGCAGCGTTGCATGATTTTTAAGCTGGAGATGATAAACCTTTTGGAGATTTTGTTGCTAGGTCACATCTGGAACATGCTGGGTATTTTTAAACTGGGACAGGAACACATAAGGAGCACATTTGTCTTCTGTAACATAATAAAGACACAGCACGGTTATTATCTGTAGCTTTCCTTCGTGTTGGTAACTGGGAAAATGTTTCGTTTGTGACTTTTTCTCTGCAGGATTTCTGCAGACGCTGCATAGCAGACTCGGTGGTGCGTCACAACACTCACTGGCTCTTTTTCTCGTTGCAAACCCAGAGAAACGTCTCTGCTCTTACTTCCTCCATAGCTGCTCTGTCACGATTGCAGCTTAACAGCAGAAAAACAGACTGGTTTGTAGGGAAGCAATCACATGATACTGTGACCTGACAAGAAATGGCTTCTCCAAGCCAAGACTGCTTTCAGTTTTTTCCCCTGCTTTACACATTGGGCAATCAGTTTGAGTATTATCAGCACAACGCCACACGTACGTGTCTTTATGTCTTCCTCTGGTTCTTCTGTCGGACATGTCTTAAGTCTGACTTTCCTCTTTTTAAGCTTTAAATTAATAAATTAAACACTTTGCTTTAACGATTGCGGCACTCTGTCTCCACTTGAACTTGTTTGGATTCTGTCAGATCTTTGAAACATCTCTTTTTCTAATTTTAGACTAAAAACCAAGCTTGCATTCCCCTGTCTAAGCCTTTGAATACATTCCTCCAGTCTATTTGACATGCATTGGCTCCTCATTCGACCCTGGGGAGGCTCTTTGCTCGCTGAATGGTGCTATCAAAGTTTTTCAACCTCTGGCTAACGCTGCTGAAGCAGAAGTGTACTCCTCTTGCGTAAGCGAGGCTTGGATCTCAGATGCCCTTCAGATGTTTTTGTGCTGCTGCACTCAATGTTCCCTTTTCTCAACTTGGTATTCTTGGTATTCCTACTGCTGACAGCATCTGGGCATATTTGTCAGTCATCATTTGGCAGGAGAAAATTTGATGGGTTTTACGATCTTTTTCTTTCCTCCCTTTAATTACTGCAACGGTATGGGATACCTTCTGTCGAATGTCTTTCCGTCAGATTGCCCTTCTTTACTGAAACTTGTATATTTTGGGTATTTCACCAACTAGTTTTCGAGAGCCGACATTCTGAGAGTTATGAATTAAAAGAAAGCAACAGTCCAGCTCAGATGAACCTTTTTTAGGTCAATCTAAAGGTGGCGTCTCATGAGAGTGGGACCTGAACAAAAACAATTTTGAATCGATTCTTTAATGTTAACATCATGTAACTTTGTGCAAAAGGCAGAACTCTGAGGTGCAGCGCCCGGACTGTGCTCAGGGTGATTTTAGATGCACTGATAGTCGCTTTGCAGACTTCTGAAACCACCTCTTGCTGCAACTGTTTGAGACTAGTCAGTGCCTGAGAATTGAAAGGAAAAAAAGATAAATTTTTGCTTGCAGTCTCACAGATTTCTGAATGCTTGCAGCCAAGCAACCAGTGAGTCATGCGGCCGTGTTTTGCGTGGCCAGTCTTTTAAAAATCATGGCTTTTTTTCATGTTTACAGCTTGCAAAACTGTATTCTAGGCCATTATTTGTTTCCACTTTGGGAGCCACCCCACATTGAATCATAAATCTGCTGGAGTGCACTTTCGAAATGAAGATGGGCAGATTTGAAACAGCATTTTAATAAATGTTATTGATGTGGTCTTGAGACCCGGACATGTTTTCTGGCAGAAAAGAGGTTTGTTTGAGCCCACAAAACATTTTATCCATATTAAATGCTTTACTGCATCACAAATGTTGTTTAATTTCACACATAAGGAGCAAAACTGTATTTTTTTTTTTTTTTTAATCCTCTCTTTCTACGGCAGTCCCTTTGTCTCTGCTGCATCTCAATAACAGGAAATGTAGTCAGTGCTGGTGCTGCCATTATCGCTGCAGTCCAGTGTCAGAGCCTCGGGTCCGTCCTCAGGGAGTCTCAGTGGAATGTCAAAAGCTCAACACAACACCCCTGTTGTTGTCGTTAGCCTGGGGAGGCACAAGCTTTTAATACATGAAGGACTTCAGTAGCCAGAAGAGAAAAAGAAACGCATAAAAAACCAAACAGTGAGTGTATGACTACCAACTTAAATTCATCCCAGCTGAAGGTGATGAACAACAAATACCCTTAACTTCCCTGTAAGCAGTGAATTAATATTCATGTCGCAGAGAAGGAATTCAATGAATTGGAGCCTAATGTTTGCCTAAACTGTTCCATGGAAACGTTTTTGTTTGTGACTAATCCGTGAGGGCAAAGTGCTTTCGTCCTTCCTCCGTTCCAGTACAGTTTCAAGAGAATACAGAACAGGATGTACAATGTTAGTGTAACGTCTGCTGGGCTTTACCGCACCATCAGCAACGGTGACTAAACTTTCTTAATCAGTTGCAGCATACGTCAGAAACTTTGTTTTTTATGACAAATGTGTGAATTTTAAAACATTCTGGGTTGTCTTCATAAAAACTTGCTAATAAAGCATTCTGAATGACACAGAGCAGAAATAAAAAACTAAAAAACAAAACCCAGTTTTAGATGCATATCTGGTTAAACCTTTCCTACAAATTCAGGCTGCAGCTTCCCTCCTCATGGGGTCACATGAAGGAATTTTTATGGTAAAAGCTGTTATTTCTCTCATCTTTTTTTGTTTTCTGTTACTTATTGTGTACAACACAAAGGACAGTGGAGCCTGTTGTTTCCTGTGTAGCAAGCAAGAACCAAAGGAACATTAATAAGGCACTTAAGTGTTTGTGTGACTCAGACCCTTTCACCTTATATTCTTTGTTTCATGTTTGACATTTAAATAAAAACGGATAAGTCTGTCCGAATCATCGGATGTACCTGCACAACTGACACAGTTTTGGAGTCGACTCGATTCAATATGACTGCACAGCTAACTGACCTTGGAAAACAAATAAATGGCTGTAATTTAGTTTGGTAGTAGCTCAGACTGATCCCCAACGCATTACGAGAACAGCAGATTGCACAAGAGCGTAGTTTGGTGTGGTAATAGCTGAGACTCATTCTCCTCACATGCTCAAAGACTTCAGCATTACCTGTTGGAGTTGACCTAGTTTGTCTGTTAGCAAGATTTCTCATGAACTACTGGATGGATTTTAATAATTGGATGCATCTGCCCTCCCCCATTCCTCCCCCAGATGCCCTTGCTTCATGCTTCCTGTTGCCTGCATCACTTCTGTGGTTTCTCTGTTTTCAGGAACTCATTATTGAAGTGTCGGCAAACAGTGAATATAAAATGACCCGTCACATTGTACAGGAAATGCTGCCTCTTTCTGCTTCTTTTATGCAACATTAAGATAATTCAGGAAATGACACGTACCCAGTGACTGCTTTGCCTGAATGATAACACTGAAAGTCAGCTGGTGATAATGACACTCAGATATGTCACGCAACATAAAGAGACGACAGAAGACATGTGGTTAATGAAGAGTTTATTCTTTGGTGGGTTTTGGTCAAACAGATGGTGTAGAGCAAGTTTTTTTTTTTTTTTTGCTCTTTAGACCTTCTGTTGCTTTTATGGTTCATCTGTGGCACAATTTTCTAAATGTCATCTCGCCAGCATGTTGTTTTTTTCTGATTACAGCCATGTCGATGTATCTAAACTTAGCTCATCCTACTTTCCCCCTTTCCTTTGTCTAGCCTGGCTCTCTGCAGATTGGGCCTGCTGGGGTGACATCCTGTCTCACCATGTCCTGACCCACTTATGTTCAGGTCTGGTTCAAGGCTTTTACAGTCCAATTCTCTGCTGCAGAAGCATCCCGGGCTTTATTCTGTTGATTTAATCCGTTACTGAGCTGTCGGCTCGTCTCTAACTCACTTCATGGACTCACGTTTAGAAATGTCTGCTTACACAAGCTGGCACTCTTCATGTTTTAAGAGGGAAATTGGGTCATTTTTTTTTTTGTAATGGTAACATATTTCCATTGAAACGTAGCACAACACTAATGGATGACAACTCATTTATACAAAGTATTTAAACAGATCTCCTCAGGGGACGTATAATATTAAGATACGCATTTTATGAGCCTGCTTTAGTGAAATTCTTCCTTGTTTAGGTCTGTAAGTATGCCTTTATCAGTTTTTTCCCTCCATCATTTTGCTTGTCTGTTTTAATTCAGAGTATTTCCTCCCCTTTTCTAAATCAGTCTTGTCGGCGCGTTTCCTGCAGCATCTAATTCACTTATTCTGTCAGACGATGTTTGCCAGAAACAATGAAGAGTTACGATCTGAGGCAGGCAGAGGAGCTTATCGTGCAGAGAAGTGATGCAGAGCCGTACGGCCACGTGGCTTCAGGAGCTGATTCCATTCATCCTTTTCTCTGCTGCAAGGTTGAGATGCTGCTTCAGCTCCCCTCCCCCCCTGTTTCCTCCTGTCCGCTAGAAACCGATGGATGTGTGCGCACATATTCTTATACAATTCAGCCGTTAGCGCGATTTTTCACTGCAGTCATCCCGCGCTGTGGTGACTCAGAGTTCAGCAGGAGAGTGTCTACATTATGCTGCGACAGTTTCTGCCCGTGTCTTCGTGGGTATTGGTCGAAGCTCGTTACTAAAATCTATTTGAGTGCAAATGAAGACCAAAATATGTTTCCGAAACGACCTTTTCCATACGTTTTCTGACCTTCCATCCCATTTACGTCAACATTTGCTGAAGGAGTCTGCATCCTCAAACAGCATCGGCAGATTTTAAACAGAAAGCAGACACTTTAATTTGGAGCAGTGGTTTCCAAAGCTAAGGTCTGTACCATATTATATATGAAATCCCATTAAGGTGATCTTGTAATTCAGTTTAAAAAATGACTGTTAGTTATGTAGTTTGACCACAATTGTCACAGGACATTAAAACAGTAGTCAGAAATTATTAAAAAAATTCTTAAATCTTAGATTTATTTGACTTATTGAGAATGTTTGTATCCTTTAACCAGCAGAAGTTGGGGTCACGAGTCTCACTGCTGTTTTTGTGGGTCAGACTCTAAAACATTTAGGAACCACTGATTTTAAAGTAATATAAATATGATGTGCCTAAAAGAAGGGTGGGAAGAAAAATGGCAGCATAAATCACCTATGCCCCAACTTTTTGTCCTTCCAAGAACTCCTTTTTATAAATAAAATTCTCATTGAACTACATTCAGATATTTCAGATTGTGTTTAGGATCAGGATTTAACGTAACGTTAATTAAACTCACCAAAATGAGTCATCAGATGCTGATTTTGATATAGTTTTAGGTTTTGCCTTTTGATTAACTCTCAGACTTGAAGTCTTTAAGTGAAAGTGAAAACCCTAAAGCTTCATGGCTGAACATTTCATGGACAGACGTTCGGCCTCCTGCTTTGAATTCCCCGGTCCGCTCATGTATCCAGTCACACATGCCCAACCCGGCACCTCGGTGAGGCATGGTCCGCCAGACGTTTAGGGCCTTACGTTTATGTAAGGTTTGCACTCAGCAGCTCGTCCCCGCCTCCCTCCGTGTTGGTGGTTCTAGACGGTTCTGCTGTTACAATGCAGCTCACTGAAAGGAGATAAGTGGGCGGTATGACACGCAGAGACCAAGGGCTCTATTGTTTTGTCCTTTAAGCCAGAAGCTTGTTCTTTCTGCTGCTTCTAATCATTTCCACCCCTTTGCTTAGTGTTTTGATCTCGACAGAAAGATATGGTGCTATGTTACCTTTTAGAATTTGCTATAATATACTCCTTAACTACAGCATCTTTTTAAATATAAACGCAGTTAAATTGACCTGTTTTACAACAAGATGGAGGGAGAATGCCATGTCAACATAATTTGAGACTTCTGTGGTCCAAAGTTGCCCAACTGGTTGGCCAAGCTTTAGAGAACTGAAATATAAAGGCCCTTTTTTTTTTGCCCCTAAGAGTGGTTTTTATTTACTTTACCTCACGTGAGTGGCTCACTGTTCTTTTGCTTTGTCTTTGAATGTTCATGTAACGTGAACTAGTGAAACTCGTATTGAAAAGCATAAAAGGCTTGACCCGTTTAGCAACTAAACCTGGCAGAGATATCTGTTCAGTCAGGGTTTGATTCATGAGCGGAAATTAAATCGTATTCCCAAGAAAATCTGTAAGAAGCTGTAGAGTTGTTCTTCATGTTTACAATCATGTTGGGCTGTTTGCTGAACAGTCATAGAAAACAGAAAACAGATACTTACGCAACAGAATTTAATTAGATTTAGGGATTGAATGTTGTGTTTGTGATTTTTGTTGTTCCTGTGCTGCAGAATTGGCCCACTCCGGTGTTTTTAAATAAAGCTTTAACATCTTAAGACTTTGCGCCCCTTTGGCAGCACGCCTCTGTGTTTGGAGTGAAGCAGTTTAATGTCCTGCACTTCTTTCAATAAACTGATTTGACACGCTAGATGAAATTAATCTCAAGATCTGCGTGTATGTGTTGGGGAAGGGGTTGGCTCTTACAGTGGACATTTTGTGACCGACATGTTTTCAGAGAAACTGTGGCAGTGGAAGCAGTCGTATTGAGAATTTCAATCCATTTATTGCTTCTAAGGAAAGGCTTTTATCCTTTGTTTTGCTAGTAAACCACTGAGGCTCCTGCTTTTCCAGGTAATGACAAGGTTTGGCTTGTAACATTAATTTTTGTATAAACACATTTTTATTTAACCCCGATGTTTATTTGTTTTTACCCTTCACGGTCTTTTCAAACCTCATCTCCGTCCCTATTTAGGATCTTTTTGTTTGTTGCTTCGCTTGTTTTATACACCTCAGATTATGGAAACAAATTATGCCACAGGCCATTTATTACAGACGCAGGTTGTTTGAAAAAATAAATGAACACTACTTTCATTCGTTCTTCAGCAGCCTAAAACAGCGATTCTAAAAGTGTGGTCGGGTCACAAAACACAAGCTCAAATGAACACCTATCTGGATATTTCACTATAATTGTTACAAAGATAAAAACAATAACCACAAATGGATAAAAGGAGTGTAATAAAAGTTATTGTCATTTTGCTTGTGTTTATTTGAATTCTTATTCATGATTGTCGAGGAATCCGTGGCCTGAACGCTTCGTTTTACTCGGTGTTTGTCAGGAGATTCCTCTTTTTACAAGCAACATTAAACACGGCCCTGCCCGTCCAATCAATTACTTGCACTTACACGGCCGAGAGTCCCCAAACGATATTACACACATTGCCCGTCTAATACCCCATCTCGACCCGTGTAGTGACGTCCATGATGGGTCAAGGCCCAGAGCTGCCTGAGGTGGTGGGTGGGAACGCCTAATGATTTGTAGCCACCGAAACCAGGCTGACTGACGTCACGCTCCTGTAAACGGCCCACGCTGAAAGCCAGGTTTTGTTTGTGTCTTGCGTCAATGGGGGCGATATTTGTTACACAGGATGAATGGACTTCTTGGTGTCAATATCAGCGAGCAGCTTAAGGAAAACCAGAAATGTAGCCGCGCTCTAGTTTTTGTATCTCTTTGGTTGTTTTCATTGGTGTGATGGTATTTAAAATAATAATAAATCAATGTGTGACAGATGATTGTGTGTTCAGTTTCTTTACCAGGTTGAAAGACATGCAACATTAAAGTATATCTTAGTGTTTCACAATATTTTCTTCCTCTTGCGCTGCAGACAGTCCGCCTCCTTCTCCGTGTTTGTGCTCTGGATTTCCTGGTTTGTTTCAACATAGTCTCTAAGCCTTCCTCCTCTAATATCTTAATCTTAAAAGTGCCCCCAATCTAAATGTTCCCATTTTTAAATGTTCCCATTTTAAAAATAGCTGAGGCTGACCTCTGGGTGTCTGTTGTCTCCGTTATACAACCATTTTCATAAGCTTCAGAGATATGGCTCAGCCTCTCAGGAAGCTGGAAGCGTGAAACCTGTGGGGAAAAAGATTTGCCACATCCTTCTGCAGACTGACCCGAGACCCGGTGCCAAGATCGACTAGATGAGAAAGTGGTTTATTTGTTTTTCTTTCCCTAAGATGCAGCATTTCCAGGAAATCAAACTTATTCAGGTTTTCTCTAATGATCCATAATTCACACTCTTTCCTGTTTTTCATTTTTCCATATCTGCTACTGCATTTGTGCTATTTTAGCCGTTCATATATCACAAAACTTCATCTCATTCAGGAGATGAGTGCTCTGACTTCTGGTTCTTGTAACTTTTGTGCTTTTCAGAATATTTAACTTTACTTACTTTACTATAGGAAAAACATTCTTCTTCTTTTGTTACTTTAAGCTTCTGGCTAGTCATTTGATACTTTTAGATAGCATTTTGGAACATTTTAGCTCACGTTTTGCTATATTTAGCTTTGTGACCTGCTGTCTCCCTGACCCAGCTTTGGATTAGATGGATGGATGGAAGATGCATTTTATATTTTCAAGCATGTTTTGTTGTTCGACAGAAAGCGGGACAGCCCTTTTTCCTGGCATTCTGCCCTGAGCTGTAGAGTTTAATATTCACTGGGAGTCTTTGTAAGGCTGATTTCTGTTGATGCCTGCTGCAACCTGCATTTTGTTTCTGCACAGGTGAGAATTCAGGGGAAAATATTTCATCAAAGCCATTAAATGTGATTTGCCTTCAGGTGAGGGTGTTTTCATTTTAAATTTTTGTGTTTTGGAAATAATAATATTGGGAGTGGAGCTTTTTTTTTTTTTTTTTTTTTTTTTTTTTCCCCACACACAAACTCTGGAGAATCGTATCTGAACTTTTAACCACAGGTTGTTAAACGTGCGCGCTGCTCCCAGCAGTTCATGCAAATAATGCTCCAACAACTCGAAATGCTGGAGTAGGAAGCATTGCACTATGCAAAAAACATGGTGCAGAATGTGTAGTGATTTGTCAACACAACAAAGACGGCAAATGATCCTCCATTCTTACTTCAGTGCATCAACATCCATTCGTCCATCGATGCATTTTCCTTTCCTGTTGTCCGTCTCCAGCAGATATCATGCGAGAGGCGGGGGACACCATGGACACGTTTCAAGTCCATCGCAGAAACGAGACAAACAATCACTCATTCGCTCACTCACACCTAGAGGTAATTTAGATTGTCTGTGGGAGGAAACTCTGAGAAAACCCACGCGTTCACGGGAAAAATTTACATACTCCACCCAGAAAAGCCCCGTGATGCGATCCTGCGATGTTCTTGCTGCGAGGCGACACCAACCACTAACCACTGCCCCACCCTGTCGCCTCATACCTCACCAACCGTGTAAGGACGTGCAGGCCAAGAGAAAAAACTGAATTCACTTTGATATTTTATCCCAGTTTTTAACAAGCATTTTATTAGCAGACTGATAAACTTCTGCTCATTTAGTTTACACATTTAATTGACAACCTCGTTTGACCCTTGGTTCTGTCTATATTTAAGGTATTTTTTCCTGTGACACAGTCGAACAATAGATCATGCCCGGGCTGCTTGCGAGGAAGGACTCGGCACACATTAGCATGCACCGTGGAGGCCTTCGTGGGCTGAAAGTGTATTGTCTCCTTGTTTGTGGAACTCTTGGATTTCCTGAATTTCCCTTCCTGAGCAGAACGGCTCTTATCTTCCAAACCCATGGCTTTCACCGCGCTGCTTTTTGTAACAAGGAGGAAACCATTCATTTTTCTTTCTGTGTATGGAGGAAGAAATCAAGTAATAATCTATTGTTTCTTCTCCGTCCACCCTTGGAAAGCACGTTTCAAAAAAGAAAAAATGACCTAATTCCAGGAGCTGTTACTCGTTGCTCGGTCAGTTGAGGCTTGACTAAGAAACCCGTCACCATGGAGACCGAAGGACAACGTTCTCACACTGTTCTCTATATTTATCTTTGGTCAGGAACTGGACAATTCTGTTAATGTGGGCCAGGAAAGAGTTATTTGAAAGGGCAAGTCTTAAAAAGGCTTGTTTTATTGTTTTTTATTCCCGAAGTAATTGACAGGAGGGTGGATGGAGGGCAGTTTTGACTGCTTACTAAGAGACGATATGAAAATTTGTTAGAAAATTTTGTGATTTTTCTAAAACTCTGTACAACAGCCTACACCTGGACTTGAAATAGTTTTTAATTCTTCGTGCACTTGCACACAGATTGTCAAATTTAAAGCAAAAACTAGTTTTGGTTTTGTAGATTAAATCAAATTGGTTTGAATTTATTGGCAAACAAAATAATATTAGTCTTTTATTTTATAGGGTGGCAATCTTCAGGCACCTCATGATACATTTTGATTATATTGAAACTTAAATAAGTGGCTTATTCTACATAAATAAACACTGATTTATATACATTTGTGTCTAATAATAAAGAGTTATCATATATGCTAACTTAATGTTCAAAAGGACATAGAAATCTAATGTGATTAGCTTTTTATTAGAAATTTATACTCAGGTTAAACGTTTTAAAGTCAAACTATTACTTACAGACAGATACAGTGAAGAAATGAAGAAAAATATGTGAAAACTCATCTTTACTGCAACATGTTTCTACCACAGGAAGCTACGGCAACTCTACTGGGACAAACTGCTCCTCAACAATTACTCTGCTGACAGATTAACATTAACAAAATCCATTTTAGATGTGAAAATTTGTTCAGAATTTTTCATCTCTGCGATGCATCTACAGATAGATTTTACACCCCACCTTCTGTATTTGGTTTAATAACTTGAAAACCCGGGACGTGAAGGTTTTTGTGCGCGTTTCGTGAACGCTCTTGTTGGTGACGGCGCCTCCTGAATGAGATGTTTGAATACGGTTCAGTAACTCAAACAAAGACACGTCAACAAAAGCTCGTTGGTATGTTGTTGGAATGCTGAGTGTTTGGTTTTTGCTTTTTGTGTTTAACTGACAACAAATGTTTTTGTTCCCAAGCTCTTTTAAGCAGTTTAGAAAAAATAATAAAAGAAACCCGCTTTGAAATGCTTTGTTTATTGAGTAAATTTACGAAGTTAAGTAAGTTTACCAAGCCGGCACTCTGTAAACTTGTGGCTTTACAGAGAACAGGAAACCGCTGCTGAGTCACGTCATTTTAAGCTTTGCCACGTCAGACTTTATTTGCAAATGTTTTTTTCTTTTAATCATTTCCATTCACCTTTTTTTAATTTATTTACATTTCTGTAATGTAAAACAAACTGATCTACGGTTTGTGTGCACGTCTCTAACATCCATACGCCTAAATTTCCTTTCATTAGTCAACGACTTCCTTCTCAAACTTACTGTTTAGGATGGGACTTTTTTTGTTTGTTATTAAAAATACATTCTTCCTGTTTTCCTACTGAAAATAACAGTCCCTTTTCGGGTTGCAGTAGTCATAAAGGCTAGTTTTTATCGAGCACTGAAGGTTTTGTGTCCCTCAGGCTGGTTCTGAAGTAAACGAACTTCCTCGTGAGGACGCGCAGCATTAGTTGACGGATGTTGACGGTCGGGGCTGTTGTGCTGACGGCAGGACAAAACCGTACGTTCGCCGTTCCAGAGACCCAGGCCTGAAAAACTGAGCTCAGCATTCACTCATTCACAGGACGGTGGGCTGCCGAGAGGATCTGCAGTCCTGGCAGCAGCACGAAGGCCGGCTACCGCCAACTTCTGCTGCTTTTTATGCTTTCAGTTTATCTGCAAAGGCTCTGAAAATCACAACTTCATCTCAACAAACCATAAAGTCTGTTTATTTCAATGCTGATCAGAAAATGTTACATTTAATTTTTTAGAAAACTCTCAAATGTTGTCCTGCTCTTCAAAGAACATAACTCTGCGTACTAGTTTTTTCCAGATCTCTCATTGTCTGTCCATATTCCAGTTCTTGACCCAAATCTTTTATAAAAGTCATTTTCAAACATTAATTTTACAGTCCTAACTAATGTAGTGACTTCAGTGGCATATTCTTCTCTTTCCATGGATTTTATTGTCCTCTTTGACTCTTAGACTGATGTATTCATTCATATCTTGTGAAAAATGAGGATAAAATATATTTTTACTTCATTAGATGTGCATATGAATAGCTATGATTAACTTTGACCATTTCCAGCTGAAGTAAGGAGCAAGTTTTGGTTTAAAGTTGACTTGACGCTCCACTTCTCCAACCAATCAGTGATAAAACACAAGTGCTGTTGCAGCATGTTTTTCATGCAGGCCCTGTTGCACAACACCCAGCTGGAGCCTGTCTTGCTTTGCATTTACGAGCCCACATATTTCAGAGACCGAATTGTTGCTTTATGCATCAAGCCTTTTGTTGTAAAGCAATTAAAAAGGGTTTCAGCTGTGGCTGGGCTCAGGGGAAGAATTAGGAGATTTTGTTTGGCTGTTACATTTCAGAAGCAGTTCTCTTTCCTGCTCACCTATTTAAGCTTTTCTGCTCCTCTCAGCTGTGTGTTTACATTCCTGCAGACTACAGACGTTACATAAGGGGTCAATACAAGACTTTTTCTCCTGAGTCTTAGTCATATTTGATAAATCCAACTTCAACAGCTTGTTTTCAAATCCTAAACTAGCAACATGCTCGTCTCTCGTGATAAAAGGAAATGCTGAAATAACATTTTTGTCAGCCTGTTGCACATGTAAAGAGATGACTGTGAACTTCTTCTTTTACTGGAAGGCAACTTGAAACCTGAACATATTTCTCTAGTTTAAAAACAAACACTTGTTCCTGTTTTCTTATTCAGGCGTACGAGCGGCGCTTCCCCACCTGCCACCTCATCCCCATGTTTGTGGCGAGTGACATCGTCGAAGAGGAGAAAAGCGAAGACGGTTCCACCCACAAGGTCGAGCGCCGCTGCGCCCTGGATGTTGATGCCCCGCGCCTTCTTAAAAGGGTATGGTTCACTGCATCCCACACAGCATGTTTTTGTCCTAATTATACCTTTTCGTTTCAGTTGTTACCCCTGCTTTGAGATGACTCATGCTTGCTTTCTGTGGTTCACAGATTGCTGGTGTTGACTACATTTACTTCATCCAGAAAAACACTCTGAACAGAAAGGAGAGGACTCTGCAGATCGAGTCCCACAATGAGACCTTTTCCAACAGGATCATCGTCCACGAGACCTGCTGCTATTCAGTTAGTGGCTTAAATCTGTGTTATCCAAAAAAAAAAACCACCTTTCAAGTGTGGATAATCAAATCAAAATTCATTTATAAATCACCTTTCATGCAGTGGAGTGTAACACAAAGTGCTTATAGCAGAAAACACACAAAACAAGATCATTTAAAACAGTAAGTTGAAAAATGACTAACTAGTGCCAACTGTAACGAGATGAAACTGAGAACTTTTCTATTATTTAATTAGGAAACACAGGCAGGTATTAAAAATATAAATAAAATGAAAATAAAACGGGACGGGTCTAATTACACACTGAAGATGGATAAAAATGACCTAAAAATGGTCCAAATCTACCTCCCTTAGTTTCAGAAGTGTACTTAAGTTGATAAAATCATAAATGGTGAGAAGTTTGCCAAGGTGGGCTGCGCCAAACGAAAATATGGGTCACTTGGTCGCAAAACTCAGAATCCAGTGAGGCTGCAACAGAAAATCTTCGTATTTTCTGGTAATCTAACGTTACCCGACATGTTCCCTAAAGCGCCACCATCTGCACAGCAGTTTCACAGTTTTTGTTCTTTTTAATGCATCCCAGCAGAGAGCATCTTTCTAAACGCTGATCCCAGACCAGCATCACTTCCTTATTTCCCCCTCTCTCCCTCCTGTAATCTGACTCCAGCTCTACCTCCTCACGGATGAATGTATGATGAGTTAATGAGGTCAAGCTCGTGGTATTAGCCTCCAACCATCAGCAGAGCTAATTTTAGGTCTGAGGCCACAGAGATATTCTTACTGATTGCATTATCAGGCTGTGGAAACGGTAACCAGGACGGACAGCTCGGTTAGGCAGCTAATGGACCTGACTAAAGCTGAAATGCGTTGGTAGTTATGGACAATCAAGCTGAGACCATTTTGCCACCAGGATGCATTTAACTCCTGGCTTCTCAAGACAAACAATGAGCAAAAAGGGCAGTTTAGCTCCTTTTTTCTCTCTGGTTTAAGATATGCATTAAATATGCAACAATAAATATAGAATTAGATCATTTCTAAAGAAATTTTGCAGAGTGACGACGCAGCTACAGCTGAAAATCCCAACTTAACTTTGTAATAATACAAAGTAAAAAAAAATGTCAATTTTGGTATTTGAACCATATAATAACTGTTAAGAAAACAAAGATCAAAAGAAATGTTAAAGCTGCTGTCAGTCGTTCATTATGGTCACCATGGTAACCGCCACACATTCTTTCTTGTTTTATTTTGAAGCTGCGTGACGAGATGCAGAACAATGATTTTATAATAAAGACGCGTCGGTGATCGAGTGTTGGCATCTTTTTACTACAGTTTGTAGAGATGGTGTTCATCAGGAGTAGTAGGGTATTTATAGAAACTGGGTTTTGTTTGTGACTGAATCATAGTTTTTAACACTGCCTCTCACCACCTTTTATGTCATACTTCAGAAACGTGCGTTGCTCTATTTTTGCATTTTGTGGTGCTGAACTTTAAATGACTCACATTTTTTTTTTAAATTTTTTAAAAAGGGCCAAATTGACACCTACAGACTAACACACATACTCCCACTCAGTGTGAAAATTGCTCTCGTCATGCGTCATCATCCTGAGGAGCTTGCTGTGTGGTTGCCGTGGTAACGCGGTCCCCCTGCCTCTGTCCATGTGTACACAGAATAAGTGACGGTGTGTTTTGGTGTGTGTGTGTTTGCACAGGTCCACCCGGAGAACGAGGACTGGACATGTTTTGAACAAACGGCCAGTTTGGACATCAAGTCCTTCTTTGGCTTCGAGAGCACCGTGGAAAAGATTGCCATGAAGCAGTATGCCGGCAGCATCAAAAAGGTGTGCATCGTTACATGTTTGAGTTTGCGCCGTGTGTGTGCAGAAACATTCAGATTACGGATTATCCAGAGCAGGAGTGTCAAACTCCGCTGTCCTGGAGGTTTTAGGTTTTTCTGCTCCAACACACCTGATTCAGACGGTTTAATTACCTCCTCGCCAAATCATCAGGTTCTCCAGAAGCACGTCCACAAATCATCCATTTTAATCAGGTGTTTTAAAGCAAGAACATCTAAAACATGCAGGAGAGCGGCACACGTGATCCAGTGCTCTGACACCATTTCATCTATTCTTCTGTTTTATAGAAGAGCAATAATGCAGCTTAAGTGTAAATACCATTTTATCAGATTCCGTGTGAAAAAGCTGCATTTTTTTATCTCCATTTTCACACTTCTTTGCTTGTGTGTCTCTCACAGGGAAAAGAGATCATTGAGTTCTACCTGAAGGAGCTGGAAAATGAGGGCGTCACTCACGTGCCCCGCTGGACGCCTTCCTCCACCTCCCTCGCCCTCCCAAACAGCCTCTCCGCCAGCCCACCTGCCCTCCCGAAACACACGAGCGCGGCGGCTGCGTCCGACTCGCAGGCCGCCGACCCCAACGACGACGCCTCGCAGGACGCAAAGCAGGACAGCGGCGCTCTGCAGGCGGACAGCCTAACAGAAATCCAGGCTGGTACACCTGAGGGTCAGTCTCCACAGACGATTTAAACATGAACAACACTTCCTGCTTATTTCTTTTATTGGTGACAGTTCTTCAGGAGATAAAGTTAACGATAAAGGGTTTACATGAAACAAACATGACTACAAAACCACATTTTTTAGAGGCTTAATTAAAATATCTTATATTCATCTGGACAGATGCAGTTTTAAAGGCATATAGGACATTACAGATGTTTGATGATTGGATATTCTGTGTTTTTGTGTTGCAGACAAGCTGGATGCAGACTACATCAAACGTTACCTGGGTGACCTGACCCCCCTGCAGGAGAGCTGCCTGATCAGACTTCGCAAATGGCTTCAGGAGACGCACAAGGGGAAGGTAATCTAACAACGAAGTAACACAGATGTGTTTTTAGTCAGCTCTGGGAAAACAAAATCAACCCCGTTTTTGATGCACGCTTTTCTCTTTAGATCCCCAAAGATGAACACATCCTGCGTTTCTTGCGGGCCCGAGACTTCAACATGGATAAGGCTCGAGAATTCCTGTGCCAGTCTCTGACCTGGAGGAAGCAGCACCAGGTGGACTACCTGCTGGAGACCTGGAACCCTCCACAGGTCCTTCAGGACTACTACACAGGAGGCTGGCACCACCACGACAGAGGTGCTCGAGTTCATTCTTCCAAATCCACCATCAGCAGCTGGACTCGAACACATAAACATGCACTCTGGAGACTCCTGCAGGCCTCATCTAAGCTGGCTGGACTTGCTCCGTTCTGTAAATTACCTGCTGATTCTTACAGAGTCAGGTTACACGCACAATATAACATTTCCTCCACTCCAGAGGACATTAGGTTTACTTAAACTGACAGCCGTTCAGTCATTGTTAGTAACCCACGGCTCTCAGCCAGGAGAGTAGAGTGAATAGCTGTCTTTATTGGTTTGGACATCTTGTTACCGTTAATAGTTTTCACTCTCACACGCAAAGTCGCGTTCTTGATTTGTGGGCATGCTTTGAGTCCTTGCTAATAGAAAAGAATGACGTTATAAATATCATAAATCCCGCTCTCCTTTTGTGCTCTCAGAGCAGAACATTAAATCATCTCAGCCCACACCTTTGTGCTGCACACAAAACGAGCAGATGGCAGCCGGAGCACACCTTTCCACTTAACCTGCATTTGTGTAGAATGTAAATAATCACTTAGATCACGTCAATATTTGTTTTACTTTGTTAGACGGCCGTCCTTTGTACATCCTGAGACTGGGCCAGATGGACACCAAAGGACTGGTGCGCGCTCTGGGAGAGGAGTCTCTGCTCCGACACGTACGTAACACAGATTACTCTGCAGGTTCGGTGCTTTAATGAGGATCGATACCTTTTACAGGTCAGTCGGTCAGTGACTGGATTATAGGTTAGTGAGGTAATGGCCTAACGAGTGTTGTAACTCCAGGATGTGCAGAGTTAACGACATGTTTAAATGTAACATTCACTGATTGAGTAGAGCTGTGTTCATGTGTCGTCGTAGGTGCTGTCCATCAATGAGGAGGGTCTGAGGCGCTGTGAGGAGAACACCAAGGTGTTTGGTCGACCCATCAGGTAAATCTCTAGGGTTTATTATCAGAATAATCATGACAAATCTGTGTTTCCTAAAAGGAAGAGTGTTTGTAAATAAAGTTAAATAATTCAAAAAGTGTGAAAGTTACAAATGCATAAAGTCATAGCACACTGTTCCCGATCGAGCTGAACGTTTTGATGTGTGGCTAAAATAACACAAAGTATTCAGAAGGAGTTTGATTTTAAAGAAATAAGAGCTGCAAACAGAAAAGATTTTTAAAAATCTCGGTTAGCTCTCTTTTACCTAGTCAGATAAAAAGCATAATCTTTATTTGGGTTCAGCTGCGGCCTCGACGCAGGTGAGTGAGTCCAGAGGACAATTATCTCCCCCAAAATGGAAGTGATGTGTTTTTTGAGCGCGCAGTGTGTGAAGCGAGGGAGCTGAGAAGTTGAGATGGGGTCTGTTGTTTGTCAGGAGGCGGCGCCTGCGATAAGAGGTGCACAGGAAGGCACGTGAACCATGTGAGGGTTCAGAATTACCGGGCTTTACCTTCACCACTTAAGCCTCACTCCAGGGTGACAGGTGCTAAGTGATGAGAAGGAAGCTGCAGCCCACTTCAGAGTGTGTGTGTGTGGCAGGACTTTATCCTCTCTGATCCTCTCGCTTCCTCCTCTGTAGCTGCTGGACGTGTCTGGTTGACCTGGAGGGGCTGAACATGCGTCACTTGTGGCGACCCGGGGTCAAAGCCCTGCTGAGGATCATCGAGGTCGTGGAGGCAAACTACCCCGAGACTCTGGGACGGCTGCTGATCTTGAGGGCACCAAGAGTCTTCCCCGTTCTGTGGACACTGGTGAGGACACGGGAGGACACTCGGTAACCCGAACAGTGGGGCGTCCTCCTCCTTAAAATACAGTTTTAAACGTTTCACTTGGACAAATCGCAAATGTTAACATTACAACACTCTGCTTTCAGTGGCGCCAATAAAGTCATCCTGTTTTAATCATAAGGTGACAGTAATGTCTCTGTTTTTAACTGGAGGAGTTACATTTTTGAGAAAATGCAGTGTGAAAGCTGAAATTTGCTTTAAAAGCTGAGTTAGAATTTAAAATGAGCAAAACACGAGCTAAAAGTAGCAAAAAAATGCTAAAAGCTAAATATTGCTAAAGGCTAGATTAAGGCTAAATGTAGCAAAATGGTGGCTAGAGGCTAAAAGTTGTAAAAAAATAGCAAAAGGCTAGCTACAGCAGCAAAAGGTTAGCTTAAAGCTAAAAGTAGCAAAGAGCTGGCGATAAGCTAAGAGTAGCAAGAAGACAAAACCAGCAAGTAGCCGAAGCAGATTTTAAAGAACGTTTTTGAAGAAACTGAAGAGATTTCTTTGTATTTCTGTAAGGAAGATATTTGAAAATAAAGTTAAATATTTTAAAAACTATAAAAGTTACAAAAACGAGTCTTAGCATCCATCTCCTGAATGAGCTGAAGGTTTTATTAACGGCTAAAAGAGCATGATTATTCAGAAGTAGTTGGAAAAAACAAAATGTTAAAACAAAGAAACTTAACAAAACACCAAATATTATTTCTGCGCTCCCAAGTATTTTATTTTGTTTTTTACTCTGACTTTTTTACATTTAGGTGAGCCCATTCATCGACGAAAACACCCGCAAGAAGTTCTTGATCTACGCGGGTAATGACTACCAGGGTCCTGGAGGTCTGGTGGACTACATAAACAAGGAGATCATCCCTGACTTCTTGGGAGGAGAGTGTATGGTGAGTTCATGATTTAATTGTGTGTGTAAACATTCCCGTGCTCTCGCCGAGACCCCCTGACCCGGTTCGTGTGCGTGATGTTCCTCTGCAGTGCGAGGTACCAGAGGGTGGCCTGGTTCCCAAGTCGATGTATCGAACCCCGGAGGAGCTGGAGAACGAGGACGTCCGCCTGTGGACCGAGACGATCTACCAGAGTGCCAGTGTCTTTAAGGGGTCTCCACACGAGGTGAGGCTGCGGGGCTGAGAGCTTCTGGGTCGGTTTCATGCAGGTTCTGCCATCTAGTGGAAGAAATCTGCATCATTTCTGGTTTTAGATCCTGAACTCTCGTTGCGTGTTTCAACACTAATCTTCCCGCTGTGACATACTGTTCCTGTCATGTTACATCATTTAAACCAGCGGGACAGATGTCATCTATAATTATCCCTTTGGAAGTGGATCCAGTTTACTTCTCTCTCTCTCTAAATATTTTTCTGTGTGACTACATTCAGAAGGAGGAAACATGAAATTAGATTTTTTTTTTCCTGATCGTTTATTTTCTCCGAGCAGCTCGTGATCGAGATCATTGACGCCGCCTCGGTCATCACCTGGGACTTCGACGTTTGCAAAGGGGACATCGTTTTTAACATCTACCACTCAAAGCGGGCCCCCCAGCCGCCGCGTAAAGACCCCCTGGGAGCTCACGGCATCACCTCCCCAGGAGTGAACAACGTGCAGCTCATTGAGAAGTCCTGGACTCTGGGCCAGGATTACAGCATGGTGGAGTCCCCCCTCAGCTGCAAGGAGGGGGAGAGCGTGCAGGTGAGGGTTCGTCTCCAGGAGCTGCTGTGTGGCGGTTTGTTTATTTAACATTTCGCACCACAGAAAGCAAAGCTGGAGCAATAAAGTTGTTTCCTGTGTGTTTATTTGTCAAATACGTTCAGAAACGTTCAGAAAGTAAACATTGGATGAACGTCTAACTTTTTTCTAAACTGTATTTGGACTCCACGCAGGTGTCAAAATACAGCTCTAGCTCTTAGGAGACTGGTTGGAGACGCCTGCGGTAGAATTCAGTCGGGTTCGAAATGGGTTGGAGTCGCCTTCGACGACTTTGACCATTTCGAGAGAGAGACGGGTTTCATGTGAGGTAGCTGAGAATCCACAAAAGTTCTGAGACATTCAGGGGGACTCCCTAATGAACTCTTTAACTAGCTGCAGGCCATGAGAGATCACCTGTAGGAAACACAAAGTTTTGAGCTAAAGTTTGGTGTGGTAGTAGCTGACAGTCTTTTGTAACAAATATGCTCCGAATGCTAACAGAACCTGTGAGATCAGGCATGAAGTCGCACATTAATTCATCAAAACGACTCTCTGCCATCGTAGTTTAAAGCTGGCATGAACGGTGGCGGGCGATATGCATTCCTTTAGAGAATTCTCCACCTTTCATTTCTTTCGGTAATAACCTGTCCTCCCCTCAGGGCTCCCACATCACCCGGTGGCCAGGCTTCTACATCCTGCAGTGGCGGTTCCACAACATGCCGGCCTGCTCGGCCACCAACCTGCCGCGGGTGGACGACGTGCTGGCCACGCTGCAGGTCTCCTCACACAAGTGTAAAGTCATGTTCTACACCGAGGTGTTGGGCTCCGAGGACTTCAGGTTGGTGAACGACTCAAACTCTGTGTCCGTGTTTCATAGTTTTAATTTACTCCTGTCTTCTGTCAGTATGTCTCTGTGCTACCATGTAGTTCCACTTAATACCAGATTAGCTTCAGAGAGCATCATGACTTTTCTAGACCCAGGGTTTTGAAATGACAGTGCTTCCCCCTACAGTCTCCTTTAATTCATCTTTTTCTTTCCAACCCGCTCCTCTCCTATCGCTCCCCCCACCTCCTGATTTGTCTTCCTCCTATGAAGAACGGCTTGCTGTGATGTGCAGAGTTTGTAAGTGGCTCAGTGTTTGCGTTTTTTTGTTTTTCCTTTAGCACAAGCTCATTGCCATCACTGCTTTTAGCTTTTAAACCTAGCGGGCCCTCCCCTCCATGGCAGCCACTCCTAACGCAGTAAAAATATTCGTGTTTGCTTCTGTTCTTGCTTTTGTTTGTCGACCGACAGGATCTTTACTGAACTCCAGCTCACGATAACTTGCTCTAATCCACTCGCTGCCTTCAGTCGGTGTGCTTGCATGGTTAACTTTCAACTTTAATTTAATTCATTTTTTTAAAAATAGCCTCTCAGCTGTTTTTATTTAATCTAGGTTCACAAGCCAACACACAAACCGAAACATTTCCAGGTTGTTTTTCTTGGTCATTTTTGTGCTTCCAGCTCACAGAATGTCTCCTTTTATTTGAATCCTCTCCTGATTTATTTCACAAGTCGTTTTGCTACAGAACCTTAAAGTTTTCACCAAAAAGCTTTTGAACTTCTGCACATTTTGTCTCGTTACAGTCACAATATTCAGAGTATTTTATTGGGGTTTTATGTGACAGACCAACACAAAGTGGTGCTTAACTGTGAGTTGGAAAGAAAACGACAACATTTGTTACAAATAAAAACCTGAAAAGTGGATCTGTGTTCACTCTGAAACCCCAAACTAAAATCCTAAATGTCACCTAATGAATAAAGCGTCAGAGCATTAGTGATCAAACAGCATCATGAAGACCAAGGAACACACCAGCCAGGTCAGGGTTTCTCTCCTTCCTGAGAGGATCAATCTGAAGTCTGTGGAGGATCTGCAGAGATCCACGGCTCAGGTGGGAGAATCTGATCTCAGACCTGGCCTTCATGAAGAACTCTGCTTCGTGTTGGTCTTTCATGTAAAATATTTAGTTTTATCTCTTGTTGCGTGACAGAACGTGGAAAAGTTCAAAGGGTGTGAAAACCTTTTTTCGAAGTGCTGTAACTGCTGACGCTTCAAGAAGAGAAATAAATGTCCTAACACAAGACCTTCCACCTGAAATCAGATTCCGTGTGAAGTGAGTTTTGGCTTTTGACTGCTTTACTGGACGTTACAGTCGTGTTTCAGGGTTTGGGTTGGACTCTGCTGCTGCTGTAATCAGTCAACCAAAGACTGTTTGAAAAGCTGGATGTAGCCTCTGCCTCTGAACAGGTCACTTGATGCTAAACAACTTAAAGCTGCATTATTTCTATTGGCCAGCAGCTCGAGTTTCATCTGGCGAGAAAAAACGAGAATAATCTTTTTCTGATTTGGTAGATTTGGTCATGTGAACCCCTCGCTTGGTGTCCACGTCGCTCAAAACTTCATTTTGGCTACATCTGTCTTTAACAGTTTTTGGTTACATGAAAATGTACGTGTGCATTCAGTAATTTGGGTACCAATAATGTTCAGCATCACGCTAATTATTTAACATTTTGGTTTATGGAGCTTCTCATCTGCTTTCTTTAACGAGCTAATAAGCATCCACACGTTTTATTATTGACACTGGCTAAAAGCAACACTTTGAGTCTGTTTTTATTTCAAATAAATGCAGAAATCATCCCGTCTAACACGTCTTAAAGCCGTCTGGACCACAGCAGCAGGATAAAACAGTTTAACCCCGTGTTTGCCACAGGCTGCTCAGTCTGTGAACCGTTTCATGATTAAAGTTCAGCAGAACTTCAGCTGGAGCCCCTTTCCTTCGTACCCGTCTGACTGAGAGCGTTCACGCCTGGCAGTTTATTCTGGGATGTCAGCAGCCCCGTCACACGGCGGACTGTCTGTATGCCAGCAGGTGTCACATTCAGCCACCTGAGTTATATTATTTAACGTCACGCAGTTCAGGGCCGTTTGAGTTGCAGTTCTGCGCAGTTATTTAGCAGACGAGGCGTCCCGGTAATAACGCTGCTGCTTGTGTGGGGTCACAGTAGGTGGTCCAACATGGTGGACTACCGAACGTACGTGGAGCAAAGGGGTCCAGACCGCCTCCAAAATGTCTTCCCTGCAAATTGAGGACGTTCACGCCTGTTTCGAGCCGTGAGCAGTGTCAGTGAGCCTCACCACTGCAGGGTGGATGTGGCTGCATGGTTCTGCATCCTGAGCATGACTGAGCGCAAACACACACACACACACACACACACACACACACACACACACACGGTGCTTTCAGGCTGGGGTTGCTCAGGTGTGGCTCACATGAAGTTCTCTGCTGGGTTTGGTGTCTCTCCTCTCATGCTGCCTCTGTCTCCGTCTCTTCTCTCTCAGGGGGTCGATGACCAGCTTGGAGTCGAGCCACAGCGGCTTCTCCCAACTCAGCGCCGCCACCACCTCCTCCAACCACTCCCAGTCCAGCTCCATGATCTCCAGGTAGAACCTGGTCATGGGGGACTTCAGTCCCAGAATGCATCACTCCACTGTCATCATCCCGCCCCTCCTCCCCCTGTTGTCTGAGGACTTTATTGCACAAACAGAAGACGAAGGGTTCTGAAATTCTGAGGCAAAAAAAAAAAAAAAAAGACAAACTTGACACTATGTGTAAGATTTAAAGGGCTGATTTTTGCACAAAGGTTGTTTGCTGAATGTTTGCTTGTGAGGGTGGAAGTGTTAAAGTGGAGCAGGTGAAGCTCAGTGGAAGCTCAAAGAAGCAATATTTTCTTCCTGGAAGCTACAGGAGCGGACGAAGACACTGGAGGCGCTGTTACTTATATGCATTTCCACAAACAGCCACTGACTCGAGCCGACGCATACCTCGTTCACGTGCGCCGCTCCGTTAAGACTGGATCTTCTGTTACACGCAGGAACCGTGCACAAATGAAACGTTTGCCATATTGTTACTGTAGGGAGCTGTTTATAGGTCAAATGTTGGTGGGGGGAGCCTGAACTGTAGGGTCAGTATTTCCTGGTGTTGATTTGTGAGGAAACTCACGAGGGCTTTATCACACCTGTCAGATCCACCAAACACTTAATGAGTTCATCTGCAAGCAGCAATAACAAAGATGGTCTTTACTGATTTTTAACTTATTTGTGGAGGATTATGGGTAAGTTTTGTCCTGGCAGACGGATGGAAAAGAAGAAAAAATTGTGCCACCGATATCACTTCCTGTCATGACTCACTTTATCAGGAGCAGAAATATTTAGACGTTTCCTCTTTGACCTGTCGGCACAACTAAGGAACTCGGATCAAGGAGTCACCTCGTCACTGATTGGTGAATGTGTTGCTGATTGGGTGGCTTCCGGCCAATGAGATGCCTGAATCTGACGGGTTGTGACGTCACGCGGCAGCTCTGCTCAGCTCTTGGGGCGTCGACGCCGGCGCCGTTTTGGAGGCGAGCGGTTCGACCTTCTGCGTGTTACTGCATGTGCACATGGGCTTCGTTGTTTAGGAGTAAAGATGCAGCCATTTTAAGAGCCATGTGTCAATAAATACCATTTTAGCCTTTTGTGAGCATCACTTAAAAGAAACGTACCTGCTTTTTTCAAGATAACAAAACGATGGAACATTTCTAAATGCAGCAGTTTTTTAACACAGTTAGTTTAGTAGATCTTTGATGACTTCACTTTAATCTGTAGAGGGCAGAGACGACAAGTTGCCAAGAGTCGTCGGATGCTGTTACCATGGATACGGAGTGCAGCTTTCGGGAAATTAAAAGAGTTTTCTTCTGTGGGAACGTGCCGCTGCCTGTTTCTGTTTTAACGATCGGCGGTCATTTAAAGTCATAAACTGCAATAAGACGAGGTGTGATGGTGTAAATAAATGAATGTTTGCTGTAGACTGGGGGGGAATATATCTGTAAACGGTTTCACTTTATTTCTTAAAGCACTTAAAGGACCTTAGGTTTTTCCACCTGATTATTTCTTTAGGAAACTTACAGCAGTCATGATCCAACCTTTTCCTTCTTTTTGTTGTCTGTGCTTCTCTCAGAAAGCAAAGAGGACCTTTTGACTAAAGCCACAGGCATGAAGAGGTGTTCTCAGATCAGTTCTTTCTCTGCTTTGCCATTTCCTGCAGCGTTTCTGCTTCTCATCATGATCTCGTCTACAAATGAGGGCTATAAGAGTTGGTCTCGATTGTTCAGCACATTTTGTCTGTTTTCATGGCTTCTTTTCTCTGGCATCTTTGCATATCTTTAAACGTTGACGTGAGAAATTATGTAAAAAAGAAAAAATATATATAGTAATAATAAGTTTGGATGAATGAAAACGTGGCGCCTTTTACATTTTTGAAGACAATAAACTTGAATTATGAGTAAATAAAAAAGGAACTCCTTGTTTTATTTGTTTGAACAGCTGAACACATCTTATAGTCGGGGAAACAAGACTTCTACGGTTTTATCAGGATTTAAAGTAGAAAAATTAACTTTTTCTCTGAAAACAGACGAGGGCCGAACTGAGGTTGTTAAAGAATAAAGGTTAAAGGTTACAGAACAGTAACTAAAAGCTAAAACCGTCCGCTAAAGATTTCCACAAGCAGTCCGTCAAGGATTTAAAGAGATCTTGATGCATTTCTACAAGAAAAATTATAAATTAAAAAGTTCCAAAAGACTTGAGGCTAAAATAAATCTTTATTTTACTTTTATTCAATATAAATATGTGCAGGTATGCTGATTAAAAAAGGTAAAAGATTGTTCAAACAACATTTTACAATAAATCAGAGCATCATCAGCTTTTCCTTTCAAAATAAAACATGACACGTGCTACATGCAATCATTTAAAAGCTTTCAGGTGCAAAAAGGCTCATTTAAGAACATTTTAAATCTGTTGCTTTTATTCATCTTTGTTGGGAAAAGAAAGAAAAGGTTGAAACCAGAAGACAAACTGGAAAAAGCTTGTTCCGTCTCTGAATGACAGCTGAGTTTATCTAAAACTCCCCGTCCTCCCAGGTCTTCTCAGTAGGGCTTATCTGATCGTTTCCAGTCCAGACCAGGACGGTGGTGCAGAGGTTTCTGAGCACGAACAGCAACACGTCTCCATCGGTGACAGATTCAAAGTGATGCATTGTATGACTGTTTACTCACCAAAGCATTAAGCATTTTATTTCAAAGTAAAACTGAACAGAAGAATGGACAAAAGAAAGTCCACCCTCCTTTAATCCCCGGGTTTTAACCATCAGAACAAAGTATAAATAATTATCTATGAAAGACTTGTGGATTTTCTACTGAAACGCTTGAATCAAGAGAACCGTGCACCAACGAACCCCCCCAGGTGTATGAAGCTGTTCGTACGCAGGAATCCAAACACATTTCCTTTCTACATTCTGCTCAACGTAGAACTGAGCGCACATGAGACGCCTCACCTCACGTCTCCATTTAAATATACAAACAGATGCAAATGTGAGAGATTCTCCTGACTGCGCGATCAAAAATCACCTCTACGTGCAGGAAAGAGTTTCCTGGGATGTGAGTCAGAGACGCTCCTAAATGATGAGCAGGGAGTAAAAACGTTGTTTGGCATTAGCGCCGAGAGCGAAGAGGAGAGCTGGTGTGTGTAAAGCTGCTGCAGTCAGAGGTCAGAGGTCAGAGTAGCTGCAGGAGTTCCCGGTTGAAAGGTCAGACACCCCTGACACGGATCACAGACTTCAGAGGCTGTGTGCTTACTGCAGTGATGGTTCGAGCTGCTTCTGCACCCACCTTTACCCCCAACACACACAGACCTCACCCCCTGTGGACACGCTTCACCTGCTGACTTATCACTTACCCAGAAAAAAAATCGCACTTTTGTTTTCTAAAATATTACCAACTCTGGTTCAATAATAGACCTAAATTAAATATTATTGCAACTCCTCGTATTGATTTTGATTACACCCCGAAAGCCTTCATGAGCATCAGCATCGATATTCATAAAGCAACATAACCATATTAACTAGTTATCTAGTTATCACTTATTCAGGACAGAATGTGTTTGTTTTTTCTAAAATATTACCCAAAAAAATGTAATTAAACAGTTAGATAAGTTATTTAAATAAGTTACTCATCACTGTTGGGTAAAAGAGCAAGGTTTAGAAATCAAACTTTCATGAAACTAAACTTTCAAGTTTAGTTTTTTTATGCATCATGAGACTCATATTCCTGCTACAAAATTTATCTTTTCGCCTGCAATCAGAACGGTTGTAAATAAAATCACCCCCAGGTTTCATTTTATCACCACAAAACGTTTTTTTAATTAGTTTTAGGTGGTCAAAGAAAATGGAGGTAATTCGCTCATCTCACCGCTAGAGGGAAGTGTTTACTAGTTAAAGTCAGCGGCTCCGCCCATGGTGTGACGTCACAGCAATCACGGAAGTAAACATTCTACAGCAGCTGATTGTGGCCCCGGCAGCAGGATGTCCGCTCCTTCGGCGGGAGAACTGGTCAAACAGTGGGAAAGGTCGGAGTTAGTTCCTGTCTGAAACCTTTTATTTCACTCTAAAGAATCATAAAATAAATCCTCTGTGTCATTAACTGTCGGACAGAAGCTCCTAGTTCCTGTTTGTGTCCCTTTGATTGATTATCGAAAGGCGAAGGCGGGTGATGTTTGTTTTTTTCTTGTTTTTTTCAAATATCTCATGAACCAGTGAACACATTTTAATAATAAAGACTGGATGTTTATCTACAACTGATGAACTTTTGGAGTCAACCTGTTTCAAGATGACTATAATTCAGTCAGTTTTACAGACATTGAGCTAAAGTTTGGTGTGGTAGTATCAGAGAGTCGTCTCCAGCTCATTTCCTGAGCGCTTGTTAGCTAAATATCTCATGAACCAGTGGACAGAGCTCAATGAAACTTTCAGGAAGTAATTATTTCCAACAGATTAACCTTCTGCCACGGCCAACTGACTGTAGGAAACACAAAAATGATAATAATTATAGATATTGTAGTAACATTTTGGTGTGGTAGTAGCTGAGAGTGCTACTCATTGTGTAGGATCTTTGCTTAAAACTTCAGCATTAACTGTAAGATTCAGCCCTGTTTATGATTCACTGGATGGATTTTGATTAAACCTGAGAGTCTGCGGTCTGAGAACGAAGTTAGGAAAACAGAACTTTTAGATCTTTAATAAAAGACGGAGTTTGGATTCTGGGAACTTTTTATTTTAGAAACCAAACTTTTCATTCTGTTCTGACTTTCACAGTCAGCTCATGGAGCCAGTGGTGTTTAAATTTCAGATAACAAGATAAATATTTGAGCTTTAACAGATTTGTCTCATGACTCCGTGTCTGATTACCTATCTCAGCGAGCAGGAGCGTCTCCGGCAGCAGGTGGTGGAGGACGACACCGAGGACTGGCAGAGGACTCCCGGCTTCTCAGGCCTAAAGAGGCTCGGCGGCGTGGACCTGTCCTTCATCAAAGGTGATGAAATCAACGCCTGTGCTCAGCTTGTGGTGCTCAGTTACCCCGACCTGGAGGTGAGCTAACCCCTCTGTCAAACCTGGTAATACCTGTAACACCTGGTCACACCTGTCACATCTGTCACACCTGGTCACACCAGGTCACACCTGTCACACCTGGCCACACCTGTCACACCAGGTCACACCAGGTCACAGCTGTCACATCTGTCACACCTGGTCACACCTGTCACATCTGGTCACACCTGTCACACCTGTCACACCTGGTAACACCTGTCACACTTGGTCACACCTGGTAACACCTGTCACATCTGTCACACCTGGTCACACCAGGTCACACCTGTCACACCTGCTCACACCTGTCACACCTGCTCACACCTGTCACACCTGGTAACACCTGTCACACTTGGTCACACCTGGTAACACCTGTCACATCTGTCACACCTGTCACACCAGGTCACACCTGGTACCACCTGTCACATCTGTCACACCTGTCACACCTGGTAACACCTGTCACACCAGGTCACACCTGTCACACCTGGCCACACCTGTCACACCTGGTCACGCCAGGTCACAGCTGTCACATCTGTCACACCTGGTCACACC
>NC_051432.1:27799175-27804884 GCF_001649575.2 Kryptolebias marmoratus
CCTGGTCACACCTGTCACACCTGGTCACACCTGTCACACTTGGTCACACCTGTCACACCTGGTAACACCTGTCACACCTGGTTACACCTGTCACACTTGGTCACACCTGGTAACACCTGTCACATCTGTCACACCTGCTCACACCTGGTCACACCTGCTCACACCTGGTCACACCTGGTCACACCTGTCACACCTGCTCACACCTGTCTCACCTGGTCACACCAGTCACACATGTCACACCTGGTGACCTCAGATATCTGACCTCCTGTGGTCGGAGCAGGAACAGCAGCAGGTTCTGACAGGAAGTGGTTTCTCCTACAGAACCTGCTCCTTCTGTGCCTTTTTGTCTGGCAGAAGAGCTATTAATAAAACTCATGGCAGAAAATGATGGAAAATCAGATTTATGGATGTTTGCTTGGCCTTTAATGGCTTTATATTAACTGCAGCTGAAGGCAGCAGGCGACCTTTTGAAGCAGCCTCACTTAAAGTGTTTTGAGTTCCCCCGAGTCTTCATCACTTTAAATTAACAGCTGTTTTTTAATGACACCTGAAAGCTGGTGGTGAAAAGGGAAAAGTGACTCATCCTTTCAGTGGGGATGTCTGATTGGGCTCCAGAGACATTTGCTATTTAAATCAGTTTTACATTTAATAAAATATATAAAGCCTCTGATTATAAATCTGCAGAAACTTGAAAGCTTCTGCTTTTCTCCTGTTATAGTTTCAGGATGTTACCTCAGTATCTCTAAATGTTATTCTCTTGTCCTGGGGGCTGATGTTTGATAATTATATTGATTTAAGCTTAAGTTTTACTGTGTTCATGATGACAGGTCAGCCCTTTAATTTCCTTCAGTTGGCGAAGTCAAAGGAGCAGGAATGTTTCGGGCTTTGTGTGCGTTCATTTGTCTGTACTGTTAGTAAAATATCTCATGATTTACTGAATCGATTTTAATGAAACTTTCAGAATAAAATGTTAGAGAAACATCTTTAACCGACTCACATGGTCGCCACAGCTGATCTAACTTTGCCACCACAAAAACATATACCTCAGTCAAAATCACAGATGATTGCGGCCATCTTGAAATAAAACTGTCATGAAATGCAATCGTTTAAGGAATGTAAGGACACCGACTTATTGAGGATAATTATTTAACAAACAGATTTTTTTTCCAATCATCTATAAACGTTCCTTAGTTTACTCCTCATTTTTGCTGCTTCCTTGTAACAAAAACCCAATTTGCATTCAAACCTCAGCTGCAGGAAGGAATGTAGGTCACTGGTGTCAACAATCTGACACTGAAATATTCTGAAAGACGGCTGGGATTTCTAAAGACAAACAACATGACGGGTAAACAGAAAAGCTCCCCGGAGTCGAGGCTCTGTTTGCTCATTTTCACACACGATTCACAGCTTTTTCTAACTCCTGTCAGCGTCTGAACTCTGAACAGGAAATGGTTTCCATGATGGCCGGAGCTCCTCAGAGCTGCAGCTGCTGATTGTCTGCAGGGTTCCAGGGACGTCGTCGTGGGAGAAACGCTGACCTGTGAGGATGCTGTTGCTTAAAATAAAGGTTCATGCACGCTCACCGGCCTGCTGTACGATCTGTCGCTGGAAGCTTTTCCTTCCAAACACAGCCACAGAGGAAGAAAAGCAACCATCAGGGACGTCTGAGTGTTTCTCACCAAAACATTCTGCTGACAGTCCGAAGGCTGAGGAAGAAGAGGGGTTCTGGACCAGCCCGCCTGCGGTCCTGACCACGATGACTCTAAACCGTTGGACACCTGAAGATGTGTTTGCAGGAACAACGGGACAAAAAAACCTGAAACTCTTCATCACTCTGTGTCCTGAGTGCCAGAACTTCCTGAGTTCTTTATTTACCTCTGGTCTGAAATGCAGAAAAAAAAGACAAAGCCTAAAATATTTTGGGTTCTTTTATTTCCTACAGTTTGTATTTTTCACGCTGTCACAACTTTCTGCTCTGGGTGTGAGAGATTAAAAACAAGCAGGGGATCATTTCATGATCATTTGTGTAAATTTACACTTAGGTTGCTTAAATTAATCATTTTCATGGGGAAAAAAATGAACAAAGGGAATTTTTAAGGGTCAGACAAGCCAAACCTCTTAATTAAGTAGAAGATTTAGTGTCAGTTTGAAGATGTTGGTTTGTTTGTGAGTTCACCCTAAAAGTTAAGCTAAATGAAGTTAATCACTCGTTCATTCAGTCTTATAGAAGAGTAAATCTAATCCACCTCTTGTTTCTGGTTTCTCCTGAAAGCTTCTGTACGAGGACAGCCAGATGGTGGCCCTGACGGCCCCCTACGTGGCCGGCTTCCTGGCCTTCAGGGAGACTCCTTTCCTCCTGGAGGCGCTGCAGCGACTGAAGAAGAACCAGCCTGCGCTCGTGCCTCAGGTCTGGGCCCTCACACACAGACGTAAAAACAAACCTTTTTACCTGTTTGATGAGCTCTTCTGACAGCTCTGATGCATGAGAGTAAATAACAGAAGAGTCACTTCCTGTACCTGCATGTTACTTTTTATTAAAGCTACTGCAACATCCAGGGTCTGCAGCTAACTAGTTCCTAACAGACTGACTGTAATCCAGCACAGCTGACTGATTATTTCCTGAAAGTTTCATTAAAATCTGTGCTGTGGTTCATGAGATATTTTGCTAACACAGAGACAGAGGTAAAAGCATTATTGTCCTCCTTTGCTTGTCGGCGGTGGGTGATAATTAAACCCTTTCAGCTCAGTTTGTTCAGACCTACGTTAGAGTTGACTTCACCTCTTCCACGTTAAGGAAACCGGAGCTTCAGAGACGAAGACCTTCTGTTCTCCTCCTCACGTCGCCTCTTAATCACCCTCACCCACTCACTTCTGTCGGTCGCAGCCTCCCCTGCCTCCTCCCACTCCGTCCCCCCATCACAACACACGCAGAAACACACACTTCTGCAGCCTTCCGGCTCCCTGCAGGACTCCAGCTGTGGACTCACCTCTGGCCTCGGGAATCCGTTGGCGGGTTGGAGTGTGTAAATATCAGACGCTCTCCCGCCTCGCACTCCGACGGGTCTGACTCTGGTGACAGTGGAGCCGCCTCAGGCCATGAATTATGAATGAGGAGTGAAAAAGCCTCCCTATCAGGACTACAGTTGGCGAATGAAGGCTGCTTTAGTTACAGATGATTAATCTGCGTCTGCAGAGGCGCTGCAGCTTTTTATGACTCCAGATAAATTCAGACCTGCTGTATTTCCTCTCACAGGTGGTGTTTGTGGACGGAAACGGCCTCTTCCACTACAGAGGTAAGCTTTAAGAATACTTGATCCAACTGACCAATCAGCCCTCTATTACCGATCAATAATGAAATTAGTTGAGGTTCCTGATTACCTTTCAGAGTCAGTTCAATTCAAGATGGCTGTTCCTCAGCCTGAGATGATTTTAGTCTAAAACTCTGACGTGAGGGTGGCGGGAGAAGGAATACTAGGCCTTTAATTGTGTTAATGCTGACTCAGCATTAATTAATTTTGTCGTTTTCCCGTTTATAGTTTCTCCTGAATGTTTTTTTAGAGTCTTTGTGCTTTTTAACCGCTCATATAATAAAACGTAGCAGTGATTTGGTACGTTGGTCTCATCGGTTCCTTCAGAAACATCGTTCTCTGAAATCTGCTTCAGCAAACTTGCTGTATTTATGTCTTTTTATGATTCTTATACGTTTTCATGACTGTTCTTGAATTCCCCCATCAAGGAACAATTAAAGGATTGTTTTATTCTGTTCTAATCTTCTACATTTAGCTTTTAGCTGCCTTTTTCCTTTCGGTCTGCTCCTTTTAGATTTGATTATTTTCCGCTCAGATTGATGTTGTTCAGACAATCAGACAGATTTAGGTCCAAAATGTTTTGTTAAAAAATGGTCAGTAGAAGTTGAAGTTGTGGGCAGTATGGTTGCTGTTTAGTATTTAATCCAGTGATCTGATGTCCAGTCCTGGTCCTGGTCCTGGAGGGTCACCATCCTGCAGGTTTCAGGTGTTTCTCTGCTCTGACTCACCTGATCTGAATGACTGAGTGATGAACAAACTTCTGCAGAACCTGAAGAGCTGCTGAGGAGCAGAGAAACATCTAAAACCTGCAGGACCAGGACTGGACACCACTGAACTCTTTCACGTTTCAAAGACTTGAGTTTGTTTCGTGCAGTCGAGTCGACAGATGGAGAAACTGACCGCCTCTGTCGGATCCGTTGCAGAGTTCGGGCTGGCGTGTCACCTGGGACTGCTGTCGGGGCTTCCCTGTGTGGGCGTGGCCAAGAACCTGCTGCAGGTGCAAGGTGTGGATAAGAACGAGGAGCACCAATCACAGGTGAGACTTTTACACTCACACAGTAAAGCCAACAAATCCAATCCCTGATTTATTTAAGGTTGTGAAAGGCTCCAACTAAGTCAGCTTTACAGATGTTGAGCCAGAACTTGGAGTGGTAGTAGCTGAGAGTCATCCTCAAAGCATATTGAGCTCTAAAGGATCCCTTCATTTAAAACTATGGCCTTCAAAGCAGCGGGCAGAATACATCCAGAAAACATAACTTAAGTAAGTTTTTATTCTTTGGTCAGTTGTGGTTGGGGGCCAGATTTGGCCCGCGGGCCACCACTTCCTGATCACTGCTTTAAACCATTAAAATGGAGTCATTTAAATATTCTCTCCTTCACTTCGGTGTCAAACAGTTTCACTAATTATTTTACAAATTCCAACAAAGAGAAGCCCTGAAGGATTCAGGTCTGAGTTTGTTTTTCTCCAGACTTGAAGAAACCAAAAGGATAAAAAATCCAAACCTGCTTCATGATTTAGTTTTTAGATTTGTTCACTCGCTTTTCCTTTGAAAGAGCTGTCAACCTTGACCAGAGTCCGTAGATTAATTATTAATTTTATAACTTCTCAAAGAGCAATTTGTCTCTTTTTAATTTGTTGCTAAGGACAGAACACCTTTTCAGAGGGTTTTTGTGCACCGTTCCTTTGTTTGAATACATTTTAGATGAGCGTGTTTGTGTTTGACGGAGCGACTTGTATTACGAAGCGACTCCTCCTCATGTAGCCGGAGAGACTCTCTGAATACAAATCGAGCTGGAACAAACACCTTTCGCTCGGAACCAGTGGGACCGCGAAATCTGGGTTTGATTAATATGCAAATGTTCACTTTGTTTCAGCCCGGAGCCTCGCTGACCCACAGAGGGAAAACAAGTCAAAAATCTACCTGACAATGGATTTATTTCCCTTTAATTCAGCAGGATGAAGGTCAGAGTTTCTGCAGGAAATGGTCACATTTTTACTGCCTAAAGAGGAGGATGGACGATAATGTTTTTGCTCGTGTCTCTGCGTGTGTGCCTGTCTTATTAAAGATTCAAGATGGCTGCTAGAATAGCTACAACTCAGTCCGTTTTGCAGATATTGAGCTAAATTTGGATTTGTTAGTAGCTGAGAGTCATCCTCAACACACAGTCTGAAGTAAGAATTGGTAATGCAGCTGTTTCTTTTAGTCAGACCCTCCAGGATTTCATAACTATTAACGCAAAATCAAGCAAACCCCGCAAAATCGCAACTTTCCCACAACTTTAACCCAATATTTATTGTTTCTAAAGTGATTCACCACCGTTTCTGCGGTCTAGTCTCTTCTTTGTGGGTTTGTGTAGCGTGGAATACAAAATAACCCCAAATAACTCAGGAAGAAGACAC
>NC_051432.1:27805084-27841042 GCF_001649575.2 Kryptolebias marmoratus
GAGGAGAGCTGCAGACCAGGGACAATCCAGAAATGCTCATGAATGTCAGTTTAGAAGCTATCAAAGTTCTCAAATAAAGCACCTTTTGAGAATGTCAATGTTTGTTGGGAATTATCTTACAAAACTAGGAAGGATTTTTGGTTTATATATTAAAAGTTATGGTTGTTTATTGATTTTCGTAAAAAAAAATTGCAACTTTTAGGAAAATGCCCCACGAAATCCTGGAGGGATTGTTTGGTGTGCGGTACTCCGTGTTCCTCTAACCCAAACGGTCCTCATGTAGAACCTGCTAATTCAATTCTCTACAGGAGCGTCTCCATCTCCCTCGGTGAGCGTCGCTGGCTGCGGCGTCAGAAATAATATCTCGTGTCTGCCATCGGGAGGAACCTGATCTTTATTTACACCGATCCTCGTTCATCCCCCGAGGATGCAGTCACACGGTTCCACTGTCCGTTTCCTGTCTCTGGTTTATTGCCAGGATCAGGTAGCTGCGTCTTTGGGCTCGACTCAGCTGCTGTGTGAAATCTGCCCTCCCCGTCCACGTTGATGTGATTCCGGCTCTCCGGGGCTCGGTTTAATCTCTCCACAGGCACGTACTGAAATGAGATGCTTCATGGCCACTGCAGCTTTGGTGTTTGAACAGTTTGTGTGAAACACAAACTACATCAGGCTCTCTTACAGACTGAAAATAGTCTCTTTTACAAGTAAAATAAAGAGGATCTTCTGACATACACTGCTGCAGCCGTTTAACTGTAAACATGATCGTAAGGAAACAAAGAGTTTATTAAAAACCTGAGTGGTCCAGAAACGGTGTTTTTATAAAATCTAGATGCACAGCAGCCTCTCAGAATAAAAATATCACAGGATTGTGTTGGTGTATTTAGGTGTAGACATGATTTATGTCAGAATGAAGTTTCTGTTCACAATGCTATGGATGCACCTTCTAACACTTTTTTAGTTTTAATTAATTTAGCCTCATAATAAGCCTTGGAGTTGTTATTGCCAGCTGCTGAAAGGCAAAAAGGCTTGAATGAATAGATGGATGAATGATTGATGGCTGATTTGCAGCTCTTTAATGTATCTGAACACCTAACGGCACATCCTGAAGAGCTCGTCTTTTTACTCTTATTTACATATTTTTAAGCCTTTCATGTTTCTGTTTAAAATAAAACATCTCTGAGGTGTTTCAGTCTGTGTGTATGACACACTTCCTGAGACAGACTCGTATTTTTTCTCATTTTTCTGAGTGATGAATGGAGCAGGTGACGTGTTCTTTTCAGAGCGTAAACCCCATTAACAGCCGGCGTGTCCATTAAGGAGCATGTCCCATTTAAGAGTCCATTTCCGTCTCAGTGCGTCTCAACCTGCAGCAGGATCTAATGGATCTGAGACAAAACAGGATGAAGGAGTTTATAGAAGTGCATCTTCAGCTCACTTTGGGTTCTGAATGACTCAGATTTTACATCTTTGCCTCTGGATTATCTTTCCTCTGTTCGTCCTTCCTTCTTTAACCATTTCTCTCCTTTCATCTTTCTCCTGTGTGTCTCTCGTTGTCTCTGCCTCTCACTGACAGCCTGGCTGTAATTTAAACCAGTGTGTTATTGATGACTTGCTCCGTGGTTCTGACTCCTGTTCTGTTCTGGCGTCGGTCCTGCTCTTGAGTCAGAGCAGCCAGACCGACCTCTATCTCTCACTCGCTGCTGTTGGACTCATCCCAGCTGGGATTGGGACGCTGCGTGTTGCCCCCCCCCCCCCGCCGCCTCCCGCCTTCCTGCTCGCTGTAATCAGTCATGGTCGGGACGACACGCCATCCATCACGGAGGCTAAACTCCCTTCATCGCTCTGACCTGAATCGCGCAGGCTGCCCCCGTCAGCAGCAGAACCTCCGTCACCACATCTGACTTTGCTCCGTCTCTTCGGCTGTCAGGACAAAACTTTACACCCAGTTTCTCAGAGTTCAGGCCTCTCCTCTGTTTTTTGTCTTTATTTTTCTACAAATGCACACAGACACGGGCAAAAACACTATTGCTCCGCCTTTATAGGCTGTAAAGTTTTTCAACTAGATGAAATTAACCCTTAAATGGTTCCTTTTTTACAGTAAAGCTCATCAAATGAGACAGAATCTCTCTTTAAACTCTGGCTTTGAGAATAATTATATTTTAGAGGGATGAATAGGAAACAGGAAGTGGTGCTAAAGTTACTTTCAAAAAGGAATCACTCATTAATTAATTCATTTTTTTTATCTTATACAACAAATAATACAACAATTTATCTCTTTGCAGAATTTAGTAAATGCATAAAATGATTCAACAAAAAATATAAAGGATTTATTAATGCTTTATAATAAATAGATTCTTCCTGAGTTTGTAAACACTTTATAAAGCATCAACAATCATTTATAAAACTGTAATAAAACAAAGTTTGTAGATTAAAGCAGCTGCAGGATTTGACATAAAACGAGTCACTATTGTCCTTTTTATCTAATGCACTGAAACAGTTTATTATTAGTTTATTACTTCTTTACTATTTAATACCTACATTATTAGTAATTATTAAGGGTACTTTTACTGTAAACTAGTGCTTTTTTTAATTTGAAATAACTCAGGTGGTTCATATAATAATTCAGTCTTTCCTACATTATCGTGACCAGTTTGACAGTTTTGTGGTCGTGTTTGAGTCATTTTTATTTAGTAAGAATAATATTTCGATTCCAGTCGGCGTTGGAGGCCCACAGGATAAGACTTACCTTTGAAACTTTAAAAAAAATGATAAAAATTCAGTTTGAGATGTAAAACTTGAGTCTCATGGAGGTTAAAGAAAAACTGAGTCGTCTTCTTCAGGTTAATAGTTTGCTTCGCTTCACTGCTGCTTACTTTCTTACCGTCCATCTTTTTATTTATTTATTTCCTTTTTTTTTGTTCTCCTCAGATTGCTGCTCTGCAGAAAGGTGGAGACAGCTTCCCACTCACAGCCGCCTCGGGTAAAGTGCTGGGAAAGGTGCTGCAAAGGACACAAAAAACACAAACCTTTAGATAAAGTGATGTTTGGTTCCTCATGTCTCGGCCTGTTAAAAGTCAGATTATTTTAGAATCACAGTCACAGAGAGACGAATCCTGTTTGTCTTCATATTCAGGCGCTGAGGAGCTCCGATAAGAGCTCCAAGCCGGTTTATGTTTCCGTGGGTCACAAGATCAGCCTGGACACCGCCGTCCGCCTCACACACTCCTGCTGCCGCTACCGAGTACCTGAGCCCATCAGACAGGTAAACACACACACACACACACTCACACACACTCTGCAGCAGGTCAACGGGTCAGTAAAAGACGTCAGAGCAGCTGGAGGGAGAAACCTTCCTGTAATCACTGGAAACATGAGTTGAACTCGCTGTTTTGGAGGATAAATGTAGGTCTTTGCTGTTTATTTGTGCTCTGATGTGAAACGAGTGAGACTTGTAGGCATGGACGGGTCAATTCATCGGTCCAAACCTGAGACGAGTGCAAACACTCTGAGACGATAATAAAACTCCGTCTGTCACAGATGGTCTGAAGCCGATGATGTTCGAGCTCCAAAACTCACAGATCATCAACTTTCAATCAAAGAGAAACACAAACAGACGTGTGATTGATCTAATTATGTTAAGAAATAAGGTCAAAGCTTTTATTTAATAAACTGTGAGACTAAAATTAATTCATTTAAAGTGACAAACGATCCAGCTGCAGTCAGAGTTGAATCTACAGCAGATCCTTGCAGGAATGCATGTTTTAAACTAAGATGATTTTATGGTTTGAGTTGCAGCTGTTTTAATGAAAGATTTAACATAAATGTCATACAATGTGTCAACACGTGGAGTACAGGTTGTGAATGACTCTCAGCTACTACCACACCGTATTTTACTTCAATATCTGTAAAACTGACAGTGTTAGAGCCGTTTTTGTGCTGGCAGACATCTCAAATGTAATTTTATTTCCAGGCGGGACGATTGGTTTTATAGAAATGATATCAGTAACAAAGTAAAGAAGAAATTCTACAACTTCCTGTGATTTAGCGCCGTCCTTTTTAAATAAAATATAAAAGGACCATCTGTCCACACACGGTTTTGGTCAGGAATCATTTCCTTTTTGAGTTTGACACTTCTGAGATTGCTCAGGTTGCTTAGCTGCGGTGGCCATCTTGAATTGGACTGACTCTAAGCGTTAATGGGCTGCAGATGTAGAGTCTCATTCAGATCTGTCCGGTGGTTCATCAGCTGTTTTAGTAACAAACAGACAAACTCACGTCTTACGGCGGTTGGTGATAATAAAACAGACAATCCATTCATAGCTCAGTTTGTCTTTTATTTTCTGGTCATGTTTGTTCTTTTTTTATATGCTCTACATCATACTTTACCTCGGTGCTGAAATCTTTTCTTCAGACGTAACTGGAGGGTTTTCTTCAGCTGGTGATTCGTGGCATGTTCCGCCCTTCATATCTCCGGTCCTCCTGGGTTTCCTGTTTCTGCTCCTCGAGTCTCATTCGTTTCTCTTCTGTTCATGTCTGACTGCTTTAACCGGGGTTAAACTGTCTGCTGGTCTGTTCAATTTAACTCTGTGGACCTTTTACCAACACTGACATGTGGGTCCTTGTATTAAGTAAAGATAAGTACCCACACGATTTAAGAAAAAACTCGGAGAGCGCAAACCTCCGCCGAGGCCAAAGCGTCATTAAAAAAAGAGTCCGATCGGGAATATCGGGAAAATTTCATCTGTCTGTCTTGTGACAACCCCAACATTTTCTGAAAAATGCATCAAAACCTCCTCTGTGGAGGTAAATGATCACTTTAGGCATGAATATATTTGTTTAACACCGAAGAATATTTGAAGTTCAGCGTTCACGCGATGGTTTCCTGTTTATAGTTTCTTCTGTACGTTCTCTGCAATCAAGCTACATCTGTTTACTTTGTTCTATTTTAACCATTAACACATCAAAACAATCAGCTCAGTCAGTAATGGTGTGCTTTGACTCCTATATTTATTTTTTTTAAATAAGTTTACAAAGAAATGTTCATAGAAATACAACGAGGTGTATTTAATTCTTTTAAAAGCATTGAAAAAACAACATCTACTTCAGCAAACTGCCTCTGTTTTTTGTCTTCTTATAGCTGCAGCCTTGCTAATTTTAGCTTTTTGTTTCTGTTTTGCAGAAAGTAAAAGCTTCTGCAAAGTGTAAAGCTTTAAAACTCATCTGTAAACAAAACCTGAAACCTGCAGGACGGTTCCACTGATTAAAACAGTATATTTATATATTTTTTGTCTGACTGCGGGCTGCATCCATTAAACTGAATTGCTGCTCAGTGAGGCAATTAAGACCGTTATGAATTTTTTAGTGTCTTTTCTTCGTGTTGCCAGGTTGTAATGGACCCGACCCGCTGCCCGGTGCATGCTGGGACTCTTTAAACCAACAGCAGTTTTCATGAGTGTAGCGTCAAATGTGAGCCATAACAATTATTGGCTTGATTTCGTTTCTTTTTACAGAAAAAGATCTTAAAACTTTAATTTTTTGTGAAGATTAAACTAAGTTTTGTTTAAAGTGAAAATGACTGAAACCTAAACTGGAGCTGATTTGCTCTCCTGCCTCAGGCTGTTTCTCTTTCTGCCACTAGGCTGCGCTGTGTTGCTGCTGTTCTTGCAAACGACATGACCGCACACTCACACACACACTCACACACGCACACACACACACACACACACACACACACACGATCAAACAGATCTGTTTTTGTGGCGATGGGAGCTGCAGTAACTTATCCCCTCCTGTATGTGTGTGTTTATTTCATCAAAGTGTGAGTTTGATGTGTTTCAGCTGGTGGGACGAGGGGTGTGGGGACGGGATGGTGATGGCCGTGGACATCAGAGACACCCCAGGGACACTGTCACCGTCCTCTGTCCAATCACTGCTGCTCTCTTTATCTTTCCTCCATCCAACTGTTTCTTTCTTTGACACGTTCTCATTTTTCGGCCGCTGATGGGTTCCTTTTCTCCTCTCTGCTCGTGTCACGGAGGAAAATGTCCACACAGATCCGGCCGCGACGAGCGTCGTGGTCGCTCTCGAGCTGATTTGATGGGGGGGCGGAGTCTGGTTTATGGTCTTCAGGCTGCTGAAAGACTCAAGAAGAAGGATGTTAAAGTTCCTCAGACGGAGATTGCTGTCCCTGTGAGCAGATGCTTACAGATGTTCAGTAGTTCAACATGAGGTCTTAGCTGGTTGACAATTATGAGTTAATGAAATTTGTGAAATGGCATCAAGTGCGCAAATCAGGAGCAGATTTTGTAGTAAATATAGAAAGTTAGATGAACAGAATGATCAATTTTAAATAAAGATTAAGTAAAGATTTATGCACAAACATGAAAAGCTGAAATATCTTTCTTCAGTGCTTCTTGGACAGTGCTGTGAAAAAGTACAGATTTATTCTGTTTTTGCTGTTTTTGTCACATTTTACATGTTTCAGCTCATCAAACAAATGTTAATATCAGCCCGAGTAAAAACAAAGTGCACTTTTTAAAGGATGATTTCATTTATTATGGGAAAAAAGTTGATTAAACCAACTGAGCCCTATGGAAAAAGTAACTGAGCCCTTTATTAAATCTCGTATGGAAAGCTGAGCTCACAACCAGGCCTGATTAATACCAGACCTGTAGATGTAAGAAGTCACTTAAACAGAGCCGTTATCCACAAACGGAGGAAACATCGAGTCACGGCTCATCCAGGAGGTCCCAGAAGAACCCAGAATATCGTCTAAAGCTCTGCAGGCCTCACCTGCCTCAGTTAATGTTCACGATTTAACAAAAACAGAGACATAAATGGCCTCCATGGGAGAGTTCCATGTCCAAAACCACCTCTGAGCAAAAACAACACAGAGACTCGTCTCACATTTAACAAAAGAAACATCCTGATGATCCCCAAGAGACACAAGTGGAGCTTTTTGGAAGGAGTGCCTACAGTCAAACATGGTGGTGGCAGTGTGATGGTCTGGGGCTGTTTTGCTGCGTCAGGACCTGGAAGACTTGCTGTGATAAATGGAACTATGAATTCTGCTGTCTACCAAAAGATCCTGAAGGAGAATGTCCGACTGAAGAAGACTTGGGTTCTGCAGCAGAATCTGAAACACATCAGCAGCGTTTCACCCGAGTTATTTTATCTGATATTAACATTAGTTTGATGATCTGAAACATTTAAATGTGATAAAAAATAAAAACAGCAAATCTGAGGGGGCGAATACTTTTTCCCAGCACTGTGTGCATAAAATGTGGTGAGTTTGTCTTCAGTGCTTCTTATATTTTCAGGTTTTAGAAACTTTATTGGAAGGACAAACAGTGTTTTTGTGGACCAGAATCTCCCAGATGTTCATTTGGCTGCCGTCTGTCGGCTCTGAGGTCCAAAATACGAAACAACTCGCATCATTTCATCCTGATCCAACCGGTCTGGGGAGCCCTTCGGTCCCGAAGCAGCTGCATTTGTTAAGTTTAGTTAACAGTTTGTTTTTACTTCCAACTTTTCTTTTTAATTCCTGTAATTTTGATTTGGCTGAAACGTTCAGTTTAGCAGGTGTTTTACTGTTTCTGTAGAAAGTCCAGCTTCAAAGTTTTTCTGTTTTGTGTTGTAGTAAAAAAAGAAACCCCAAAGTTTCCTGATCTTTACCAACATTATGTCATTAAATAACCAAAACTGAGACACCATAAAGAACAAATAAGCTTTATTTCTAAGCTTTATCTTAAATTAATGTCTCCGTTTCCCACAGTCAGACATTTATGAAACAGAGAAAAAGTTAACTTTTCTATTGTCTGAGTTAATTTTTGTGATATAATCTAAAGAAAACGAGCTTTTGTCTCAAAATAAGATGATTACGATGTGTTTAACTCAGTGTAGTATCTCTGCCCCGACACCTGGAGATGATCCATAACAGTAAAACGTTGATCCTCGATGAGACATTTTCAGCTTAGATTTGTTGCTATCATGATTGTCCTGATTGTCATCTTGTGAGTTTTAGTGTGTAGATGCAGCCAGGCATTATTAAGATATAAATATAGACATAAATACCTACATTTTGATGTGTAATTTGTGCTTAAAATGTTGTGGCAGTACAGAGAGTTTTCTACATTTTGGAACAAAAGTTTAGACAGTTTTGCTACTGTTAGCTTTTAGCTGATGTTCTGCAGCATTTTCATTAGAAATCTAAATTCTTTATTATGAATATGATAATAGCTTTTGTTTCCTTGTCCTTTCTCTCCGCTGTGAGAGAAAATCTTCTCACCTTGGAATGAGACGAAGCTCTGCAGCTCGGGGGGATTCAGAAAGAGAAATCTGAAAGAAAAAGATGACATCATGGTTGGATTCTGCAGCGAAGCCTGATGTGTGAATGCACTGCAGCACAGGCAAACAATTCACACCCGCTCTCAGTTGTGCCCCCCCGACACCATTAAATTCTCACACTGCTTCGGCGTCTCACACTTGTGATGGAAGTTAAAGGCAAGCGGACATCATCCTCCGCTCATCGCGGCGGTCCGAGGGCGGGAGGGGAGCAGATAAATGTTATCCCTGAGAAACCAGAGGGGCTCAGATCTTTTCTGCATCTGGACATCATCAAGTGGCTGATGTCTCATCTGACTGCTCAGACGACACAAAGCTCTGAGCTCCACGTTTTATGTTACAATAATTAACCTTACAGAGAAAGATTCTGCTAAAAGCCTAAAAATAACACAAGATAATTACTGGGTGTGTTTTATTATTTGTGAAGGAAATTTTCTGGGGTAAAGATGGGATCTCACTGAGCTGCGAATGTTGGAGTTGGTGAATTTTCCACTGTAATCTGAGTCGAGCTGTCACAACCTGAGTGGGTAATTATTAAAAATATTACGGCCTATTTGAAAAACTGTATTCTTGGCCGTGCACATTTTGTTGCCCACCTCTGTTGTTTTTCTCCCCACCTGAGCAGCAGATTACGATTTAATCTAAAACATGTTAGACATGAAGACAGGCAGATTTATTTATAATCAGTGATTTTTAGACCTGGACATGTTTTGTGTCGGAGCAGAGCATCCCTGCAGGAGGCAGAATTCGGCTCTCAAGCTCCTGTGACGGATTAGAGACACACGTGATCTCACCGAGCTGCAGGTGGTTGGTGAGCAGCATATCAGAGAGTCTTCAGGGTGTCTCGAGAGTTTTGCGGGGTTCTCCACTTCCCTGGATGAGTCACAGAGGCGTGCAGCCCCGTCACTCGAGTTTTGATCACGTTTCCGCTCACATGTGTCACAAAGTCACCGTCGGTGTCTCCAACCAGTCTCTAGAGCTGCACTTTGACTCCTGCAGGGGACAGAAAACATCTGAGGCAAACGTCCAGGTTTTAAACCCTGCCGAGGCGGGTACGAAGTGACCAACAAAATGACGTGCACGCCAAAAAAGGGCCCTGATTTTCAACTGGCTGCTTAGAATGTGTGCTCACAGCTCGCTGGTCACTTGGTTAGAAACCCTCAGAGTTCAGTGAGATTGTAGCTGAAAATTCACACATTTTCCCACAATTTGGAGTTTTATTTTTTACTAACTCATCTCTGAGGTCGCAGCTCAGCGAGACAGGTGCCTTCAGGTGGATTCAAGACGGGTTGGAGGCGCCTGCAACGAATCTGCGACAATTTCAAGACAAAGCTTGTTGCACAAATTCTTTTGAATATGTTTAAAACCTAAGTGACGGGCTGCACGCCTCTGCGACTAACGCAGGAAAGTTTATAACCCTGCGAAAGTCACAAGACATTATGAAAACTACCCACCGCCCAGATGCATTCTTATAGAAGAGCAGAACGATTACAAACTATTTTTAATTTATTTTTGAAACAACTTTCCAGTGTGTGGCTTTTGTTTAGTCCAGGAAATACAGTATATGATGAGTTGGTCCACTTTAGGATGGGTTTGAAATCACAAAATCAGTTTATTTCACATCTAAACACGAGAAATCAAGTTTAAAACGTGTTATTTCAGAAGATAAACCACCCGTCTCCCTAAACTGTTGTTATTATCTCTTCTGGGTCGGTCGCAGTCTTAATAAGGGGAATAAAAAGTTCTGTTTTTTTGTCTTTTTACCAAAACATCAAGTTAATTTAACCGAAGTATAATTATTCTTTATGTTAGAACATAGTAACATATTTTAAAAATCAAATATTTGGAGCATCTTTCACCAACATCGGCACAAATATTGCTTTTGAAACACAGAACCTGGATGTTAGAAGCAGATCTTTTGTCAGACTTGTTGACAGACACATCAGCAAACCACACAGCAAACAGGCCCATTTCCTCCCTGCTTCCCTCCAGCAGTCAGTTAAAAGCTTTAATTCACAGCAGTCCAACAGAAAGCTAATTTCCTTCAGGCTAATGTTCCCTGACAAACTTACTGCTGTGCCGTCAGACTGCTTTGAGTAATTAGCTGGCCGGCCTCTTGTTTCAGTGGGAAACGGGAACAGAAAAGGATTTTTAAATATATTACAGTTTAGAAACTTTAATTGTCATAACAAAATGTTTTACACTAATTTTTTTGACTGAAAAAATTAAAAGTTAAAGAAATGATTTTGTTTTTCTCCTCTTAAAACAGTCTTTCTGTCAGTGAAACATTGAAACACTGAAAGTTCAATCTTATGACGAGCTTCACGTACCTGTTCTGCATACAGGTAAGCTTTGAGCTGAAGTGTGGGAAAGTTACAGCATATAATCATGGTGTACGTTGTGTTTTCTTGTTTTAGTTGTGTTGTTCCTCTGTGTGTAGTTACTGCTGTGCATCTGCAGCGTTCAGCAGCCAATCCCTCCAGGATTTCGTGGGTATTTTTTGTGATTGTTGCAGCTAAAATGCCTGATTTCGCAGGGCATTTTCCTAAAAGTTGGGATTTTTTTTATTACTAAAATCAATAAACAACCATAACTTTTAATCTATAAACCAAAAATACCTCCTAGTTTTGTAAGATAATTCCCAACAAACATTGACATTCTCAAAAGGTGCTTTATTTGAGAACTTTGATAGCTTCTAAACTGACATTCATGAGCATTTCTGGATTGTCCCTGGTCTGCAGGAAGTGACGTCACGTGTCTTCTTCCTGAGTTATTTGGGGTTATTTTGTATTCCACGCTACACAAACCCACAAAGAAGAGACTAGACCGCAGAAACGGTGGCAAATCACTTTAGAAACTATAAATATTGGGTTAAAGTTGCGTTTTTGCGGGGTTTGCTTGATTTTGCGTTAATAGTTGCGATCGCAACATCGCGAAATCCTGGAGGGTCTGAGCAGCATCTTCTTGTCTCAGATCCTCCATGATCGAACATCTTCTTCTCTTCTTCTTCTCAGTCTGGCAGCTTGTTTTCTGTTCTCCCCGTCTTTAAGTAAAGTCCAGATCAAACCCACAGCAGCAACTTGCACATCAGTTTCCTCCGGGTCCATGTTTGTCTTGTACCGGTTCACATCCTGCTACCAGACCCAGGACGCCACACGGTACATGAAAGTAATTGTTACTTTTACAAGTCCACATATACTGCAACAACACAATGTGTACACAGCAACAACCACATTATTTTGTGAACAATGTTGTATTTGCTGAGAACACAAAGCTGCTGATAAGCAGCTCTACTGAGACGGATAATAATAACATTTATTAGACATTAAAGCTCCACACTTACTCCACAACAACATGACAGTGCAGATGGAGCGTTAGCGTAGCGTAGCATGGGCTTGTGTATCGTTATTGTTGGGTCACTGGGTGTTTTTGTGACGTTTTAAAGTTGCAGAAACATTCGACAGGATCGATAAACCTGCTGCAGATCACGCCACGTTTGCTCGAGCGTCCGCGGTGATGTGATGTTGTTTTCTGTGTTATGGATGGGAAATTTAATCAAAAACATTCTTTGATTTTGTTGGTAATTATTCAGCTTTTCTTCAAACATTTGGACCCCCACCACCTACCAGCCACGGCTCCAAACATAAGACCAACTTGCAGTAATTCATCCTCCTTCTCTCAGCGGCTGCTTATTTCATCCTTTGCTCATGCAGACCTAATTATACTTTTTGTCAAAAAAAACAAAAAGAATTTGTTCAATTTAACTAGACTTTGAATATTCAGAAATCACTGCCCATCCCCGCTCCTTATGGCAAAGGCAAATACTTAAAATGAGATGAGGGTCAAATGTTATTTTACATGACATTCAGACCACTTTATTTTACTTTTTGCCAATTATCCAAACTGTTTACTGAGGTCAGGACTTTCTTCAGCTTACATGGTGGAAGAAAACACCTTTTTTACTTTGATACAGTGAAGGTAGAAACAAACGGCTGTTTAAATTTAGCTTTTCATGATGTTTTTCTCCTCCAGTGGACAGATGAAGGCTTTCAAACATCTTTAGATCTGATTATGGCTTCTCTTCGTCTCGTTTTTTATAAATACGACAGCCTGAATGACTTCACCGCTGATGCTGACACCAGCCTTGTGCTGTGTGTGTGTCATCTCGGACCACGCTCCGTCTATCATTCATTGTTGCCTCGTGAGAATCCATTACTGTCCGGTTCACTCCTCCTCCAAACACTGATGGGAAGACATCCGCTGGTAATAAAACTCCAAGGATCTGCCCGAGACGAGCAGCAGCTTCTGATTTCCTGACCTCTCCTCTCTGAGTGCTTCGTGCAAGACAGGAAGTCACTAATTATGTGAATGCTCATTCAGCATTCAGCATTCCCACCTCGGTTTTCCTGTTTTGTTTCTTCTGTAGAGGTTTTTACTATCTAAGTCAGGGGTCTCCAATCCTGGTCCTCAGGGCCACCATCCTGCAGGTTTTACTTGTTTCTCTGCTCCAACACCTGATTTAAATCAGTGGGTGATTAACAGGCTTCTGCAGAACATGAAGAGGGGATTTAACCTCTGAATCAGGTGTTGGAGCAGAGAAACAAGGAAAACATGTAGGATGGTGTTCCTCCAGGACCAGGATTGGACACCTCTGGTCTAAGTACTTCTGCGTAGTTGGAGCTATTTTAGCCAATCATACATCAAAAGGTTCAACTCATTAGGGAAATAGATGCTATGACTTCTGATTTTTGAAACTTGTATACTTTTCAAAATTTAAACTTTATTTAGAAATAATTTTCCCATTGAAATGCATTAGGATCTCTTCAGTTCCTTTAAAAACATATTTTTTAATACATGCCGTATTTTTACCCTTCTTATACTCTGATTAGCTTTTAGTTAGCATTTTGCTACTTTTTTTAGTTTTTTAGGGAGCCTTTGACTGTTTTTAGCTTGCATTTAGATACTTTTAGGTTTTAGCTGCTATTTTAGCACATTTAGTTTTTAGCAAGCCATTTGCATCTTTTGGCTTTTTTAGCGTTTCAGCTTCTTCAGCAAATTTCAGCGCTCAGCATCCACGCAGTATTTCTAGTTTTGTTCCTTTTTCTTTCAAAGTCTCCTTCGTTTATCTTTTTATTTTTGTAAAATCCTTTCTGCTGGATGTGATTTAGAGTTCTGTCAGTGATGCTGATGTTTGGGACCCCCACCCCCCTCACAGTCCTGCAGGATGGGTCCAGCTTTTCAGGAAGGAGTTTTGGGTTTCAGTGCATCCCCTGGTCTCTGAGAGGGGAAACAGTAAATGTGGAAGCTCCACAGCTGTCTCCCAGATTGCACAAACAGATGGAATTTCAATGTGAGTGATAGGCAGCGGGGAGCCTGCCTGCTCGGAATAAAAGAGCCTGACAAGAAGCGAGGAGGAGGAGAGATCCGGGCCGTTTGTGTGTCTGAAGGGGAGATATTGCTGATGCAGTGTGCTCTTATTGAAGCCCAAAATATATTTGAGTGTAAGAAGATTTCTGGGTTTTATTGTTTAGTTTAGTTTTTTTTTCAGCAGTGTGCAGATTCAGGATTTATTTTATTTATTTTCTGCCACCCTGCAGTCGGGTTTCTGTGTATCTGTGTTGTGGTTTCTTTAACTTTCTCTCTCCTTCTTCTTCCCGACTTTGTTCTTTTTTTTCTCGGTGCTGTGTTTGTCTCCTCTCATCCATCCGTCCATCCATCCATCCATCTGTCTGCTCCTCCACCAGCCTCTGCACCGTCTCCTCTCTCTGAATAATTCAGGTCTGCAGAGCTACTGTATTTTTTGATTGTTGTCACCTCTGCAGCGTCTCACACACAGTTCAGATGCACACATACAGCCGGGCCAACGTGAGACAGCAGGGACTCTGTGTGAAGAATCGTCCTTTCAGGGGTTTCCACATCACGTTGTGCTGAATAATTTGTCTCACTTTTTCCGTGCCCTCCGCAGTTGTGCTTCGGATTAAAATCTGAAGAAAGACACAACTTGGAAACTTTCAGCTTTCTGGAGCACACATTTTTCCCCGACTTTTAGAGTCTTTGCTTGTATTTGCTGAGTTTTGGGTTTCTCAAAAGCAAATCTGGGGCTCATTATGAGCTCTGCTTTTAATAATAAACAGTAATCATTCGTTATCTCCACTGAGATTGAGTGTTCATCATTAAGCAAACTGTGAAATCTGCTGAAGACGGCAGCACATTTACATATTAGTTACGGGCGAGTCTTTAATTTGTAGAATTCCTCCATCCATCCATCCATCCATCCATCCCGTTTCTGTGCGAGCTTTTCCTTTTCTGGATCGCGGGGGACCTGGTGCCTTAATTTGTAGAATTTTCTACTTAAAAACTTCAGTATAAAGCCCCACAGGCTCTACTGGAGAACTCAAAGACCTAAAGCTGTAAATTACTCAGAGTTCTCCATCCGTTCAGTTTCTTTTCCCGCTCCTCTGTGCGGATCGGCCGGGAACTGGTGTCTCCAGCCGTCAGTGGTAATAAAATAATTTACTGGGTTCAACGTAACATCGCTTGCAGAACATGCAGAACACAAAATCATCTATGTAAGCATTTCTGGAATGAATGTCAGGTTTTTAAACTGAAATCATCTCATGTTGAGGAATAAAGTTGTGGTCGTTTCAGTCAAACTCTGTTAGATCTATTATTTTGAAGTGCACATGATCTGTTAGTGTTCAGTGTGATGTGCATGACTCTCAGCTGCTTCCCCACCAAGTTTTAGCTCAGTCTTATAGCCATTTTTGTGTAACCAACCTTGGTAAACACAAACATGTCTCTAACTCAGTCATGCCTAATAAACATCACTGGATTTTCTCCGGCTGCCTGCTGCTGCACACTTGCCTCCCGTCCTCGAGTTCACACTCACCGCAGCACAACACAACATGTTCAGTGGAATTCAGACGGATCAGGAGAGATTTAAAGGAGAAGCTGAGACAAAGAAAAGCCCACGCAGCTGTAAGAGAGTCACTTTGGTTTACGGAGAAGAGAAAACAGCCATGCAGACCGACGCCGGCGCTCCTCCTGTGCCTCTCACCCGTCAGATTGTGTAGTTTTTCTGACCGTGCTCAGAGAAAGTGACTGATTCAGAGCAGAGCTCACCTCTGGGCCCCGAGGCAGTCTGAATGTTAATATATGTCTGCCTGACATTCTGCTGCTGCAGCCGCTGGACTGTGGACGCTCCACAGAGAGACGAGGGGGGACGTTTGGACAGAGATGTAGGAGTAGCCACGGGGTGGACAGGACAGACAGGTCTGGGGGGGGACAGCGTTTGAATAAAGTGATGAAAGATTAGGCTTGGGAAGATGAGCTCCAGTGGGAAGAAACATCAGAAGGATTTGGGGAAATGATGGAGGGATTTAGAAGGAGAGCGAGAGGAGCATGTGGGAATAACTGCAGGGCTTCGGGGTCTTTGGGATGATGGAGGATAACAACCTGCCCCAGGCCACTGGACCAGAACCTTTACTCTGTGTAAGTGTGTGTGTTAGACTGATTTCCATAAAGCAGAAATATCAGCTGTGCACCTCTGCTTCCCCAAAGACTGTTGCCAGAAAAATCAGCTCCACTCTTTCGTCCTTTCATGAAAAACCAGAGAGGAAATTTAATTTTATGCAAAGTTTTCATCGCATCTCATCGAGGGCTACACATCTTGAAGACATTTCACTTCTCATCCAGAAGCTTCTTCATCTTCATCTTTTTTCTGACTCTTTTATAGTTGGGGTTGTACAAGTCATCTAAAAAATGCAACTAAATTAATTAAAATACAATAGAAATGTAATCTAATAAAGATTTGTGAGTGGATTAGCAGTAATATCTGAAAAAAGAAGCTGCCAATAAAAATGAACCTTTTCTTATTTACATGTTGAATGAAATAACCAGGTTAGTAAGCATCTTTAAACCTTATGAACAGAACTAACAGATAAAAATAAAAGAAAACATGGGATAATGGTAATATTTATGTGTGTTACTCCCTTTTTGAAGCTTATACTCTGGTTATCAGTGTTTTTGTGCGACTTTCAGTGTTTTGTGCAGCAGAATGACAGATTTCTCCGAGTTTCTCTGCTCAGGTAATTGGTGCTCATGTGGTTCTCACCCTCGCCCTTTGGGTTTCTGTAAATATGCAAAGAAAGTTATTTTTAGCTGCCCTGCAGGAAGAAGTGAAGTGACTCTACAGATGACAGCAGCTGAGGTTCACTCTCAGTTTCATCAGTTTGTTAAGGATTAAGGAGCATTCTGCAGGCAGGAAAAGGTTGATCCAGTTATTTATTGATAAAAACACCAATATCACAGTTTAAAGTGTGAAAGACATGATTGTCTCATGTGTCAACATGTATATGTCTCTATATTTTATTTACCTAATTTGACAAATAATTTCTGTTGACTCCAAAGTGTTCGTCTTGCATATTTACACCCCGTCGTTTCACTTTGAATCTGAGCTTAGAGCACACGCGTCAAACTCAAGGCCCGTGGGCCAGATCCGGCCCTCTGTAACATTTCATCCGGCCCTCTAGTCTGGGACGGATCGAGTCTCTGATTCTTATTTTGCTCTAAAAAACTGAGCCTAATTAGTGAAGTTTTCTCTGACAGTGACTTAGAAGCCAACAATATATAGTTTTAATTTCTGTATGATCAGATGATCAGAAATCTGCTTTAATGTTAAAAAATTCATTTAAAAGCTGAGTGAGGCGTAAGAAATGACAGCTAATGATGAGCTTTTTGAAGTTTGATCTCTTTGTCTGTGTTCATTAAAGTCTGTTTGCTCTAAATTCTGTATAATCTGTAACTGGGAAAAGGGAATTAATATTTTTATTTCAATGAATTGACATAATGCATCTAAAACCAAGGTTAATTTATGTAATTTTTAATAAATATTGATTGTGATTGGCCCTTGGCTAGGACCAAATTTTTTATTTTGGCCCCCTTGCGTCACTGAGTTTGACACCCCTGGCTTAGAGGAACAAAAAAGCCAAGTTTGAAGTAAAATTGACTTTAAATTAATGTAACGTAGTGATTTTTTCTGTAAAATCAATGTTTCCTTGTGACTCTGGGATTTAATTGACATACAGTATAATGATCATTTCTTTAGGTTTGAAATTGACACTGATGTGTTTTGGTGAAAACACCTTAGGATTACTGTATGTAATGGGTTGCAAAAGTATTCACCCCTCTTGGCTTTCTCTCTGTTTTGTTGCCTTATAAAATAATTTTTTTTGTTATTTTTTTAATGTGCACAATATAATTACCACTTTAAAGATGCTTAATTTTATTGTGAAACAAACATAAGCTTAACTATTCACCCATCAAAGTCAACACTTTGTAGAGCTTCCTTTTATTTGTCTGTTTAGACAAACTGTTCCAGCTCTGTCAACCTTTAAATCAAACTATTTTTAATTGGATGACGGTCCGGACTTTGACTGAACCAATCAGAACCTTTAACTGGTTCTCTTTAAACCCGGGGAGGGTCATGAGGGTCATGGACTTCTGTCCCAGTCCTAAACTCTGAACTCCAACTTTTCTTTAACTCACACCGGTTTTCCAGTTCCCGTTGATGAAAAAGCATCCCCACATCATGATGCTGCCACCACCGTGCTTCACTGTGGGAGGTGTTAGATTTGTACCAGACAAAGTGTTGATGACTTGAAAGTCAGGTTTTCATTTCACCGCAGCAACTTCTTCCACGTGTTTTGAAGAATCCAATGTGCTTTTTGGCTAAATCCAAATAATCAGCTTTATTTTTTATTTTTTAATATTGCTCACCATAATGAAAGGCGGCCAATCATGTATTTGTCTACATGTGTGTGTTTGTCTGTCTGTTAGCAAAATATCTCATGAATCACTGGACAATGAAACTCAAAGTAATCGCAGGATGTGCATCTACAACTAATTAACGTTTGGAGCCTACTTGATTCAAGATGGCTACCAGAGCTAATCAACATTACCAAACACAAAGGTGGATGTAACTCAGTCAGTTTTACAGACATTGAGCTAGATGTTGGTGTGGTAGTAGCTGAGAGTCATCTGCAACTCATGCTCCAAATACAAAGAAATTGTGTGAGATTTTTGTTTGAAACTTTGGGATTCAAGGCGGCGGGTGATATGCATTACTTCAAAGAAGAATTCTTCTCTTTTAATCTCATTTATTTATTTGTAAATCAAACTGAACTTCAGGGAAATAAATCTTCTGCACTGTTTAATCTTCTCCCTGTTTTCCTGGTTTCTCTCCTCCTCCTCTTCCTCAGGCGGACATTCGCTCCAGAGAATACCTACGCGTACACTTCCCAACCGCAGAAACATGAATCAGAGGATGAGGTAAGTGACAAAACGTTCACACGTGTGAATTCTCTCTGTCTCACACACACACACACACACACCTGTTGTATGAACCTGAAGTGAGGATCTTCTGTCATTGGAGGGATTTACAGCCTTAAAATAGACTCAACAGCCACAACAAGTGACTCATCCAGGACTTCTCCCAAATCCCCTCCCAAATAAAGCCCTTCCTGTTGGTAGAAATGCTAATTCTGATGTAATTAAACCATAAATTTACCGTAGAGGTGGTTAAACGTGGATAAGAATTTGATGGACTTGTTTTATTTTTCACTAATTTAAAGATTGACTGAAGAAACAGCATTTTCTGTGAAAACGCTGAGCGCCAAAATGACTTTACTGAGATCTGTTGAGGAACCTGAAACTGAGTTATTAAAGCTAAAAGGAGCAGAACATAAGCTAAAAGGAGTGAGGCTGGGGAAAAGCTAAAAGTAGCATAAGGCAAGCTAAACCTTAAGGTAACAAAATGGGTAGCTAAAAGCAGTAAAATGTTTGTTAAAAGCTAAATAAAGCAGAACATTAGCTAGAAGCTAAAAGTAGCTTGCTGAAACTTGAAACTTGCAACACCTTAGCTAAAGTAGCAAAGGCGTAGCTACAGGTAGCAAAAAGTAGCTAAAAGCTAACAGTAGTGGAACATTAGCTAGAAGCTAAAAGTAGCAGAATGTTAGCTTCAAACTAAAATCAGCTAAATCATCATTGACACATTCAGGATTGTAATCTGTGAAATAAAAAGAATCAATTCTGCACACGCCATCAGTTTAGCTTTAGGTATTTCCATCAGGGGGTCAGAGGTCAGCGGCAGGTCAGTTTTCTGATCCTGGACCTGTTTGGGCGTCTTCATTACGCTGCTGTGTGGGCAGAAAGTTTAAGAGTTTAGGAGCCTTTGACGAGTTCTCCTCGTGTTCAGAGGAGTGGGGGTGAGGCCGAGGTGATCCGAGGAAGCCTCAGGTTAAGCTGAGATGCTCAGGCAGTAAAAGCAAGGCCAGCATGAGCAGAAAAAAACCTTTGATCCTGTGATTTTCATCTGAAATAACAGGCTGCACTGCTGAGTTTGACCTACCTTCCTCATTACCGATGAAAGCTGCAGACCATTAGTGCTCTCAGATTCTTTAAAAACCTAATCACCATGCACCATCCAAACCCAGGCGTTTCAAACATGCAGAGGATCAAACCCTCAGGACCGAGGAGGAGATGCTCGGACTCAGGATGTACTTGATCCTGAATCTCTCGCGCTCGATAGCACGACAGGATGTCCGTGTGCGTTTGTTTATATGCTCACAGACGTGACGAACCCTCTGAGCATGCTCGGCGCTTTGATCAGCCACTCCACAAAGACTCGGAAACAGGCACGGGGGCTTTGTGCTGAGTCGGCGGAGCTGCTCAGGTACCTCTCGGCCGTAACCCTTCTTCACAGTTTTACTCGCTCAGCGGGCTGCAGGCACATCTGATCAGACGAGATGCTTAATCTGCTGAGGTGTAGAATCAAAGCTGTGATTTATGTTACATTAGAACTGTAAATTGGTGACTAATTTAGTCAGGTTTGCCTGTTTGAACACATTTCTAAATGTTTCATTAACCTTCAGCCACAGATTAGGTTTTGATGTGCAGAGCCTCAACATGTGAGGATTTAAAAGTCACCTAAATAATCCTTCAAGACTAACAATATAAAATAGATGCAGAGGAACCAGAGCTACAAGTCGTTGTGGATTTCAGAACGATAATGATGACTTTAAGTGTGAGCTGCAGTTTGCAGTTATAGATGCTAGATGGCAGCAGAGAGCTTCAATCACATTTCTTCATGCTAATAAAACCTGCATCATGTCAAATATGTATCCCTCAGTAAATATTGTACTACGGACGGTCAGATGAAACTTCATGGCAGATTTGAAAGAGTGGAGAAAGTTTTAACGACGTCTGCGTTCCACTTCTGCAGCCATGCGTGCTAATTGACTTATTTTATTAAGAAAAAACAGTTAATCAACATTTCCACTTCTAAAGTGATTTATTTTTTCAGAACAAGTTTTCTGACTGAAAAAACTGTGTTTGTATGGAGCTGAAGGTACTGGGTGCTAAACATTTAGACAAAGACTGTCTTTGTTTGTCTCAAGTGAAGGAGGTCCGGTATCTGGAAATCTTGTTTACGTTTGACGGTAGGACGGAGTTGTTGAGATAAAGTTTGATGTAAAAACAAACAACTCCAATTCTGAAAAAAATGGGATGTTCTGTAAAATGTAAATAAAAACAGAATCAATCCTTTACAAATCTCATAAACCCATATTTTATTCACAGTGGAGCCTGGTATACATATCAAATGTTAAAACTAAGACACGGTGCAATGTTTTAGTAAAAATAAGATAATTTTGAATTTTATGGCAGCAACACATCTCAAAAAGTTGTTCCAGGGGCAACAAAAGGCTGTAAAAGTTAGTGGTACGAATAAAAAAAACAGCTGGAGGAGCATTTTACAACTAATTAGGTTAATTAGCAGCAGGTCAGGAAGAGGAGTGGGGATAAAAAAAAGATTTTAGAGGCTGAATCTGTCAGAAAAATGGAGTATCCAGTGGTGGAAGATGCATGGATGGATGGATGGATGGATGGATGGATGGATGGATGGATGGATGGATGGATGGATGGATGGAGTGATGGGACATCGACTGCAGGAATGAGGGCGTTAGCTCCGATCTGTTGTGGGGAGAAAAAAGAGAAGCCGAAATGCAAACGCTCTCAATTTACTGGTGTGTCCAGGTTCCAAACCTCACCTGTACTCATGAAATCTGGATCATGACGGAAAGAACGAGATCTTGGATAAAAGCGGCTGAAATTAATTTCTTCTGTAGGGTGGCTGAGCTCGATGTCTCATCAGGCTGTGACTTGTGGCAACTAGTTTGCAAACGGCATTCGTGAGGAAGTCTCCAAAATGTCTTGAAATGTTTACGAGGGTTTTCCATTTCTTGGCGAGTTGCATTGAATTTTCCATAAATTCGAGAGCACTAAAGCTGGATTTTGACACCTGAAAGTGAGTATGACAGAAAACAATCTGAATGTCCAAGTCTAAAAACTGCGTCGATGACTAATGATTATTTCTGCTGCCAGGGTGGGTACGATGTGGGCCACGGATCAAAAGAAGTTTCTTTTTCTTTTTCTGTTTTGGACACGTTAGTCTTTAAAAGGCAGAGAAAAGATCAGGCCTCACCTCTAAGCTGTCCGGCTGAGTTCACCGCAGCTGATGTTCGGCTGCAGCGAGCGCTTCGGTTGTGGACTGAGGCATCCCTGGGTGGCAGAGGAAGAGAGAGAGAAATGGAGTTTCTGTCTGTGTCGGAGAAAGAGAAGGAACATGAAAGACGGAGCAGCAGGAGAGGAGATCCCAACAGAAGAGAGGAGCAACTCAGCTGCAGAAGGGAAAAATCGATGGTTGGAAAAGAGAAAACAAAAGGAGTCGAACGGAAGAAGATAAAAGCTTGTCAGTACTTAGAGCAGTGATTTGCTGTTTGCTTCTGGATTTAACTTCTATTGTTATTGATCGAAGTATGGCTGAATAGCAGAGCGATTATTCAGCTACAGTTTGATGCCCTTCCACCTTCACTGCAGCTCCTTTTATCCAGTTTTCTCCTTTATAAACTTTTGTCCTTGTAAACACAACAAAATGTAAATGAATGAAACCCAAATGAATCACATTCAGGGAGTTTGGGGATTTTGTTGTCCCTTTATTAAATTCAGTGTTTGATTTGTTGTGCTTATGACATGCGGCTAAAATCCATTCTTCATGCACCAGACCTTGTGTTAAACTTATGTTTTATTCCTAAACATTTTTATTTTTCCCTTCGTTCCTCATACTATTTTAGACATTCATATATCACAACGTTCGGGTGCTTTTAGTTATTGTAATCTTTATATTTTTAAAAATGTTTAACTTTATTTACAAAGGTTTTCGCCATAGAAATACATGGAGATTGTTCTTTTTTAAATCTGCTCCAGCAAACTTTTGCCTTCTTATGCTACGTTTAGCCTTTAGCTTTTAGCAGCCTCAGGTGGAGGAGGTGAAGCATCTCGGGGGGTTTGTTCTTGAGTAAAGGAGGAATGGAGCGTGAGATCAACAGATGGATCAGTGCAGCTTCTGCAGGATTCGGTCCGCTGAGCTGCGAGGCAGAACTCTCTGTTTACCTGTCGGTTTCTACCCTCACCTTGTAGTGATCGAAAGGGAGGGACTAGAGGGAGTAGAGCTCCTGCTCCTCCAGTTGAGTTGGTTTCCTGGAGGCCTTTCCCAGGGAGCTGTTCAGGAGAAGACCCAGGACACGCTGGAGAGACGTGTCTCTCGGCTGGCCTGGAAACTCCTTGGAATTATCCTGGAAGACCTGGAAGAGGTGGCTGAGGAAAGAGATGAACCGACTCTAAAACAAGCTGCAGATGATAGATAAATGGATTTTTATTCTTTTAGCTTTTAGCTAGCCTTTTACAGCTTATAACGTTTATCTTATTTTATTGTATCTTACTGTATTGTGTCGTCTCTTACCTTGTCTTCTCGTACTGTTATTATATCGTATTGTGTTGCTGTTCGTATCATATATTATCATGTCTCATCTCATCCTAAATGTGGTCTTTGTCAGGTTTAGTTTAGCCTGATTGTCTGAGGATATCCTGGATATGTTGAGCCTGTTTTGTAGTGGATGATGAGGGGATAGATCGCAGCTGAACACAACGGTTGCCCTAAAGATGGAGAGGCAGATCATCACACAAGAAAGAAAGAAAAAACAGACTCAAACCTGATAGCTCAAAACATCTGGAAACTATTCACTTTCAATTACTGGGACTGGTTCAATCGACTTCATGCTGTTGTACAAACTCCGCTGCCCTTTACGAAACATTTCTGAAATGTCACGAAGAACGTCGGAGAGGCTGTTGGCCCAAGGTTGGACCGATGAGCTCTGCTGGGAGCCAGACTTATTAAAAACTGATGGTGGTGCGAGGACACGACTTGTTGCTGGAGGTGCGGTTACTCCTTCGCTCTTTGGGTCCTTGTGTGTGAAAGTGTGTGTGTCGCATGTTTCTTCCTGGTGGACCCCGGCCTCTTTGCTCTTAGGCTGACATGATTATGTCCTCTGTCCTGTCCTTCAGTCCAGCCCTCAATCTGCCGCTGGTACATGCTGTTCAGACACTCATCTGTCCAAGATGGCTCCTCTTGTTCCTCTTCTTCTATAATAGTTTTTTCTGGGGTTTTTTCAGTGTTTCATTAGTATTTTGCTGTTACAACCAGGCCACATTGGGATACCCAAAAAGAAAAACTTTTTAGTTTTTTTCTTTTTACTGGAAAACAGTTGAAATCTTTGTTTAATTGCTAGGATTTGTGTTTTTGTATTCAGTTTATTGTCTTCATGTTTCAGTTTGAGTTTAATGTTTATTTTATTCAGTTATCCTGTTAGTCTGGTTCTTGTTCTTTGTGTCTTTGTTCCCATCATTCACTTCTCCTCAGTCCACGGCCCGGCCCTCGTGTCCTTTAAATGTGCGTTCATGCTGAAGGGTTTGAGTGTGTCCCAATTATCCGGAGTGCTCTTTAGCCCCGCCCCCTTTGTGTACTATATCCGGCCTTCGGCTAAGCCTGCATCCAAGCGGACTTCGGCAAAGTGTTTACCCACAATTCATTGCTGCATGTGACGTTTCATTTTTTTTTAATTATTATCTTTATTGACAATGAAAGGGTTTTGAATTAAACGGCAGGAATATGGCAGCAGTGACAGAGGAAGCTGCGTCTGTTACAAAAAAAGCTGTTTTTAAACATAAAGTATTGAAATAAATATTGTTTCACTCTGCTGTACAGGTGTGAAAACCATCAACAAGTCAGAACAAAACACATCTGAACAGACAAATATCTCCTGTAATGACTTCGGAAAGCAAAAATACCTAAACTGTACTTTTAAAATCGTACTGGCAGCTTCTTAAAATGGCAAAACAGAGGTGCAAGTCGATGACGTAACCCGTACTGTCCCAATTCTCCAATGTCTGCATGCTTGTAACCTGCGCACACGAACCTTTCTGTGCACGCTTCACAGAGGGGCGCAGGGTGGAGGGCGAGTATTGGGACCGGGCCTATCTCTTATCTGCCTGCCACGCCCATCTACATCTGCCCCAAGCCTTGCAATCATCTCACCTGTGCCCACTTCCCCTAATTGCCTCCTGTCTTTAAAACCCGGTCATCCTCCACGCACTCGCTGGTTCGTTTGTATTTTCCCTCCGATGTCTGGTTCTGAGGGTTTGTTTTTCTGTAAAATGTCAAGATATGAGACTCTCAGGGAGTCATCGGATGTACATCTACAGATAATTCAGCTCATTCAAGCCGGGCGGGCGATATGCATCCCTTCAAGGCCTGCTTGGCCTTAAAGTTTCCAGAGTTTGTGTTGTTTTTGGTCCCTCTTGGTTTGTTTGTGCAGCATAAACAAGAAAACAGAAAAGTCCTAAATTTCATGTTGAAATCAGAGCTGGGATTACGGGGATGATTTCTGTCTCTGTTTAGGATTCCCTGCAGGTTTTTCCTCTGTTTCATCTTATTTCTCAGTAATTTGTTCATCAGCTGGCCTTCATCAAATTTTATTTGTTCTTTATAAATATTTATCTTTCTCTCTGAGCTGTTCTGCTCGACTTCTCATTCTTCTGGCGGTCGGATGGAATTTTTGGCACATTCTGGATTTATTTATTTTTTATAACAGATGGAGTCACTGGTGATTTTCAGCTTGTGAAAGGCAGCTCAGACATTTTTTTAATTACATGACTCGGGTATTTTTTCCTTCCCAAGTCTTCAGTTTTGTTTTGTTTTGTTTTGTTTTGTTTTTACTTTGTGCCTCATTGATGTGTGTTTCTGTGTCCCTCCCAGCGGAGAGTGTTGAGCCTGAGGCAGAAACAGACATTGAGCTGAGCTGACATCGTACAGTAACAGGCCGTGTGTGTTTCACCGTTCGTGCACTTGACTGGGGCGTTGGAGGAGGAGGTGATGCGTAAGGAGATCATTTAGAGAAGGGTCAGAAAGCAGCACGCTGGTGCAGCGTTGGTGCGTGCCTGCATGCTGCAGAGATGATGGGTAGGGAGATGAATCAAGAAATGGTTGGAAAGTAAAAGAATTAGTGGAGGTGAAAGGTAAAGCTCACACGGATTCATTGGACTGAAAGAGTTTCTTCCCAGTTTGTATTCTGTCACCTGAAGAAACGGAGGTAGCAGCTGTAATTACAGCCTGGTACCAGGTACGTACTTGGTAATTAACTGGTACGTACCCAGCATTTATTGGGCTGCATCATGTATTGTTACTGAAAAGGAATAAAAAAGTGTATATTTGTTGAACAAATCATAAAAGAGTCCTTGTGATGGGCGATGAGATTGATGCTGGGGGGAGTTTCTTGACATGAAGTTCTGCAGATAGAAGCAAAGACCCTCCCCTTTATCTCTGTCCTCCTCTGTCTGTTTATCCTCCTCCTGTCTGCCTGATGCAGTGGAGGAGAAATCTTGTGCGTTTCATCACCCAGAAAAACCCTCAGCGATGCGTCTTGCCTCGCCTCGCCTCCCTCCGCCGGAGTGCCGCCGCGTGCCTCTCAAGTGCTGATAAATTGCCGCCACCTGCCTCATTTTTCACCGTCTCATCATCAAACGCTCTGACACAAAACCCCCTGCGCACTCCTCAATGATAACAAGAACAATCGCTGAGCCCCAGGAACGGGAGACGGGCTGATGGAAAGGACAAATGGGTCTGTAGATAAGAAGGAGAGAAACAAGGAGGGGCCGGGTAAAGAAAGAAATCAGCTAAACTCTGCTTTTTATAACTTTTAAAGTTAAAAAGAACCATGCTGTCGAAGCGCTAAGGCAACATTGAGCTCCAGTTTGACAAAAGCAAGTTTAAAATGTTTGTTTATGTGTTCGGGATCATTTCAGCAAAGCTGGGTTGTTATACGGTTTCATACACTGCAGGAGAACAAAAAGCACATCAGCTGCCATGACTGTAAATTACAAACCGTGGGTGTTGGAGTCAAAGAGGTAAAACCGTGTTTTTCAGGACTGATGGATTCACGTGACTGCAGGTGATTCAAACACACAGACGAGTTCATCAGTTTCTCTTTACCCTCCTCTCGCTTTGACCTTTTCAGGTTTCTTTTTTCTTGGTGAAAGGAAATGATACCCGACCTGCAGGTGAACAAACCTTGTGTGGACAGGTTGTACTTTTATATGGTATTAAGAAAATAACTGAGCTAAATCACTGGAAGTTATTAAAATTTAGTTTTTACTCTTTTACCAATATCATTTCCATCAAACCAACTGCCCTGCTTGGAAATAAAATTAAAATCAAAAGTGACGAAAGTGTCCCAAATATGATGTTTTGACCCATATGTGACCCAGGTCATTATCATAAGTGGTCCTAAATCAGATATTTATCAGAGCACCTCAGTCTCATTTCATCCAGTGTTTCCATCACTGAAGTGGGACAGACGTCAGAATTCTGTAAATTGAATAAAACAAGCACGGCAGACACGACATCTCCAGATCTGAGACATCAGCTACATTCAGTTAGATGTGACGCCACGTCCGCCTCTGTCCATACGTGATGAGGCTCGGCGTGTTTGGATTCAGAGCAGACAGACACCAACGAAGTTTTAAAGGTTTTATTGTCACTAAGTGGCTAAGAGAGAGACACTAGCTCCCAGAATGGCACGCTCTTCGTGCAGCAGGAGAGATCTCCGGGCAGGTAAGACCACCAAAGGGAGGGAAGGGAGCAGGGACAGGTGAAGGGTCTGAGAGCAGAAGACAAATCCAAAACGATACAAACCAAGAGGCGAAGTCCAGAGAGCAGAAACAAGGTCGGATGCCATGGGTCAGAGTCAGAAACGGTTTCAGGCAAGGGTCAGGGTCAAGGGTCAGACATGGACTTGGAGGAAACGCTGGACATCTACTTGGCGAACCGTTCAATAATATGGCGCTGGTGAGATGTGGAGGGCGGGTTTAAGTAGGAGCAGGGACAGGTGAGCAGGGATAGGCTGTTTGCTGTGGCATGAACCCAGAAGGCGTGGGTTAAATAAACAGATCTCAGCAAAAAAAATAAAATCTGATTTGAGCATCAAGACCTGCAGAGAAGCCTGAGTGTCCTTGGGTCCGACAGGGATCCGCGTCTGAATGTGACTTTTAGTGTAAAAGTACTCTAAACATTCAGTCTGACTCAAAAAGCACTTTATAAATGCAGTTCATTTGCCGTAACTTATATTATTTTGTAGTTCTTTTTTTCGCTCATGGACCTTTATGTTCAGAGAAACTCAAATACCTGAAATGATCATATTCTGATTTGCAATACCTGGTTCTCATGTGCTTGTTTAATCATCACATTGCCCCAGAGAGAAGGAGTGTATGACTTATTTATTTTTTCTTTCAGTAACACTTGGATTTAGCGTGAGAAAAAACACCCAGGAGCACACGCTCACTCCCACCTCCTCCTTACACATCATCCGTTTCCTTAACAAACCCTCTGCCTCGGGGCTTTTTCACTGCAGCTCGTTCGTAAGTCATCGTGTGTGTGTGTGTGTGTGTGTGTGTGAGTAGATCAACGTGAAATGATGTTGTGACAACCAGTTCCACTTCTCGTTCTCGCTGCAGCTCATTTGCATCAGAGTGATGAGGCAGAAGTGTGATTTGTTGGTGATGTTGATATTTGACTTAAAGCCTAAATGTTTCACGGATGTGTTTGTTTTTTATTTTCTTTGTGCGTGCAAACAGCTCCAACGCTCATAAATCCATAACATTGTGCTGCACATCGTGCTAAATCCCTGCAGCTGGAAAGATGATGGTGCAGATCCTTTTGTGCACAATTTGTTCTGTTTGATTTACAAGTTGCTTTTTTTTCTGACAAGGCGAACAGCAGCAGAGAGGCTCTTCATCTCTTCCTCCTCCTCCTCACCGTTCAGTGTCAGCACTCAGCTGCCTTTAATGTCAGACTTTTAGATTTTCACATCAAAGATGTTATATTTTCCAGTTAGGTTTTCGTTGCCTCATTAATAAAATGTTTTTATGATTTATCTGAGAGCAGAAAATGGCCGGATGGAGATTCATCAAAAGGAAAGATGCAGACAGACGGGAAGAAAAACTGACAAAACAAAACTTCCCACTGATTTTCTCACTTGTTGATTATTTTAGATGCATTTAAAGTGACTGTTTATTCTATCAGGACAGGCTAAAACAATGGAGGATCCACACACTCACACCAAGTGTTCTCCCAAGACATTACATAAAAGTGTGTTGCACAAGCTGTCAGAGTCTGACAACCATAACAGCGTTAGTCTGTTCCCGTTCACTTCCTGTTGCTGAATAAGAGGCAGTATTAGATTTTTTTGGTAAATAAATGCCTTTGGAGTCGGAGCCAGTGGAGTTCAGGAGGCAGGATGCTGATGTCGGGTTTCTCTGCTGCTCACTTTGTCGTCAGGAAATCCCTGCTGGACCGTCTGTCCGTGGAACGTTTCTTTTATTCTGTTTCAGCCATCATCACCAACGTCCAGAATAAAACACTGTGTCAGATCGGACTTTTTGTTGGAGGAGTCGTTGTTGTCTGTAACTTCTGCTGAGGGTCTTTCTGAGTCGTGTCCGTAAGAAACACAAAGTCTGATACCTGGAAGTTTTCTTCCACTGAAGTAATTTATTCAGACTGAAATTTAGGGATTGATAATGATTCATTTAAAAAAGGACAATGCAAAGCTAGTCAGTTTTAGGATTATAATGTGAATCCTTATTCATTTTTAAAGGTTATAAAAGTAAAACATACCCAGAATGTTTACTCTTAAAAACAAGACTACAAAAAAGGGAACACAGCAATTTAAAAAACTTCAATTAGGTCTCCTTTTAGCTGTAAAACATCTAAAAAAAAATCTATTTTTATCTGCAGCGCAATTGTAGATGCAATATTTTGATAAGAAAACCAAAAAAATATGATCATTTATTTAATAAAACCCTAAAAAAATGACCTAATATTGGATGATACTTGAACAGATTTGGGTATTACATAAAAAGTAACAGCTGATAATTATAGGACAGTTATTGATTAAACCTTTTGTTCTTTTGATGGTTTGTTGCTGTGACTCTTGTGGGAGTTTCTGTCTGAAACAAACAAAAATAAAATGTCTGTAAATGGATGAAACATCTTGTCGTAAATATTTGGCCGAAATGTCAACTTCCACGAAGTTTGTTTGTTGCTGACATTTTGAATCCTGAAACTCCAGAAGACAAAAACCAAACGGAAGCCCGTCAGTTTCTGATCTTGACTCTCAGATGTCGCCCTCGTTGGGGGTCAGCGGTTTGTGTCGACTTCGCCCGAAGATCGGCTCGTTGTTGTCAGTCTGTCGTGTCTTCATCAGTCAGGACGCTCACCGCCTGCGTCACACAGAGCTGATCTGAGACCTGATAATAAAACATCTCATGCACTCTGAGATCTGTTTTATCACCGCCGACGCCTCGCTTGTTTCTTTACTTTAATCTGACATTTCAAAGCACCGGAGAGACGCTTCGTCTTTGTGAGCAGCTCGCTCGGTTTCATCATTCACTGTGAGCTGAAGGGAGAGAAAACATTTAGAACGGTGGACAGTCAACAAGAGTTGTTTTCTGGTGTTTAATTATTGCCCACCCCTGAAAGGCGAAGGCGGGTGATAATGGTTTTGCTCATTCCTGTCTGTGTGTGTTTGTTTGTCTGACTGTTAATTTGGATTTTAAGGAAACTCTCAGGACATTATCATTGAATGCACATTTCATTTTTAACAATTTTTAACAAATTAAGCTAAAATATGGTGTCTTGCAACATCAGATGAGATCGTGAATCATGTTATTTTAAAGGTTTGACCAAAACAGCTCCAACTATAAGATGATCTTAGTCTGAAACTCTAACATTAATCCCTAATTTAATATTTTTTTTCTGTTTTGAGCATGCTCAGAAAAGGTGCACAGATGGATATATAATGAGCAAAATCTGTTTGATGAATTTAAATCTTTCTTGTGCCACCTTGATGGCGTCCATAAACGTCAGTAATTGATGAAACCAGCTCTGCTCCTCCGCTGACTGGATCAGAACCCGATACTTGGCCTCGGTCCTCACCCCAAATAAACACACAAACTCCCGGGTCATAGAGGTCGACGTTCTCCTCTCCCTCACACCCGTTGACCCCGTCCGCCGTGATTCATCTTCCTGACAGCGCAAAGTGTAAAGGAGATTATTCCCTGAGAAGGGCTGAGGGTCTGCTGCTCTCCCGCCTGCCCCGTGCAGCAAAAAGATTGCTAATGTTTGCATCCCTGCGAGAGTGCGGGTTAATGCGATGTGCACTTGCAAAGCCAGCAGCCTGACCGGCATCACAAATCAGCTCCCAGGCCTGTTTAGCATCAACAAACCTGCTGACTGCAGGGAGTTTTCTGTGCTGATCTTTATGTGTTTACAGTGTGTGTGCAGAGGTCACGGGTCGTATGGAAATTTATGTTTGCATTTCAAAAGGCAGCTGTTGTTGAACTTTTATACTGTGTTTGTTTGTGCTGTAAATGGACGCGCATTTGCGATTTAAATTATAGATCGCTTTCATTATTTCCTAATGTTCTGAAGGTGCATAACGGCTCTGAAGTCATCGAGCTTCATAAAGATGTTAAATAAGCTCTGAGTTCAGTGTGCAGAGGCTAAACTCTTTACACTTTTTGGAGGGAAGATTTTATAAGAAATCTAAAGCAGGAGGCAGGAGACGTCCCAAAGCTGCACTTTGTTCACACGGTGAAATCAGTCTGCAGCATCTCCCTGAGCTGCGGCTGTTGGAGACTAGTTGGAGACAAGTTGGAGACTCAGGATGTTGAGGAAATAAGTGCAGTCAGAAATCCAGTCTCTCTTGTCCCTGAAAGGCTTTCATGGATGCTCCAAACTGAGAACATCCTGGACGTGACTGCCTGTTCTGTATGTGCCGTCTGTTCACTTTTAATGTTCCCACAAGAAATGGAAAGAGCTTGAGATAAAACTAAATATATATATATATATAGATATATATATATATATATTATGTGCCCTTAAATCTTAAAGATCTGCCTAAAAGCATGAAGAGCTTAGTCATTAGGAGCTTCTGATGTTAAAGGGGGTCGATTTGGTTTCATTGAAATCTAACGAGCTGAATAAGGTTTCAGAGAAAACTGAATAAGAAGCAGTCTGTTATTTGTTTTCTAAATAAAATGTATTCTAAATTATCTCAGTACAGCACATTATATATTATTCATGATCTGTAGCATCTTCTATCATTTGAAAACATTATTTTTAGCTAAAATAAGAAAGAAAACAGGAGCATACAGCTAAATGTAGCTGAGCAGTAACTAAAAACTAAAATGAGCAAAATCATATCAAAACCATAGCTAAAAGCTAAAAGTAGCATAAAAATATTAACATTTGTGTCAGTACATTGAAGCATATTAAAAAAAAACAGTTTTTTCTGAAATAACTGAAAAGATCTCAATGCATTTCAAAGGTTAAAATATTCGTAAATAAAGTTAAATATTTCAAAAAGTATAAAAGTTGCACAATATTCCTGATTGAGCTGAAGGTTTAGTATATGAAGGGTTAAAACAGCACAAACTGTGCCGAAGTCATTTGATTGCTAAAACTGAGGAACATTTTAAAAAAAGCTGGATTTTAGGCTGTTAGACCAACAATCCTCGACTTTAACTGTGTTTGTCAGACGCCATCTGAGCCGTCCTTTAAGGGAAGGTTTTATTTTCTCCGTCTCTCATAATTTCTGTTTCATCAACAATAATCTTTGGACAGATAACAGATGCGGTGTCAGAACGCATCACTGCCGGGATGAGTTAAAGTCAGCGCCGAGCAGAACTCAGCTGGAAGATTTCTGTGTTTTATGTCAGGAAAATTAAAACAGACAAGACGGAGAAAAAAAAAAAAAAAAATGCAACAGTAAGAGATCATTTTAATGTTTAAACATGGCACAGCCGTCTGTTATTTCTTACAGTTAAATTAAAAGCAAATACCTCAGATTGTCCTGGTTTCTGTCAGGTTAGATGTTTTAGATCTGCAGTGAACTCTTGAAAATATCACATAAATTTATTTATTTTAAATCAGCTTTAATAGCAGTTAAATACTTTAAAAGCTCATTAAACCTGATTTCAAGGTGGGCTTTTTGTAGACACAAATTAAACAATAGATCACGTGATCGGACATCATTATTAAAAAGTTGAAAGCAGTAAATATTAGCGCTCTTATTTCTTTTTGTTGTTATTATTTCACACTTATATTTGCGACAACTTAAAGCAAAGATTTTCAGGAGTCATTGGAGCTCCAGGGATGTTTCTTCACTGGGGAGCGTTTATGTGGCGAGCCATAAAGTTTCAAGTTTTACAAAAACATTTCGCCGTTGGACAAATATTTGCAGTCAAACGTCTCAACACTTTAAAACAGCTTCAGCCTGTTTGCTGGCTCACATCTGTGCACATCTTAGGTGCAAATTGTTTTTTTTTATTTAGCAGCTGCATGAAACCTCATTAAATGTGAGCAAACTGTGAAGAGAGACGCTGTTTTGTTTGCAGCACAGTTTGAGGCACACATCTCCCTTTGAGAGGTCTTTGTAAACGAGACAGAAGCGTAAAATCATGATTATCCTCTATAAAAGCTGCACAGTTTCTAATTTTATCATGAATCATTCTGCTCCCTTGTTTAAACATTTGATGAATCCTTTTTTTTAACTTCCATCCCTTACTGTCTGATAGATTTACGTTTATTCAGACTTTGTTACAGCTGGTTTTTGTTAAAGTATTTTCTCTATATGTGCCCGACACTTGTAGCCAAACATGCAGAACTGAAGTTAAAACTACAGAAAGAAAGAGTATTTAACTTTACTGAGTGGTGAGACAGAAGATTTTTTTTCTATGAAGTTAAAAGAAAAGAAGCAACAAATCTTTTTACTTTGTGCTGTTTTTATATATAAATATATTTGTTCATTTTTACCTGCAGAGAAAACAATTTGGCTACAGGCAAACCCAATAAAGCTTCTCTTCAACCATCATCCGTGACGTAAATTGTTCATATCTATGACTAATATACCTTGTTATGTTAACATCAGAGGCCCCTCCAGCTGTTCAAGTGTTTTTCCTTTCATGCAGACCCCAGGTCAGCCTCTTGTTATGTCTGCTTTCCTTTCATTACGTCTCTATTACACTGTTTTTTATTATTGCTCCTTCAGAGCGTCGTCCAGCGCTGCAGTCTCCTGTAACATGATAACAGTTCTCCATCTTCTCCTCTCTTTCTTCAGAGCTTTTATTCGTCGTTCTGTTTTCTCTCTGCTGCAGAGTGTCGCTCTCCTCCAGTTTACTTTCTGAAGCTGATTGCCTCCGTAATGCACTGAAAGTGTCCTGGGTGGGTATTCAGAGTAAATTGCGCCGTGTTGAGTTGCTATAAAGTCTAAAGTAACTGGACTGAAGAGACGAGCTGAGCTCTGCGCAGTCGGGGGCAGAGATAATGGCTGCTGTTGCTAAAAGGTGCCAACTTTTTTCTGCAAGATGTAAATAGCTGTAGCATGATGATACGACGAGTTCAGGCCCATTGCTAATGGGCATAATATCGATATTTCTTCTTTTTATAGCACCATATTGGGAAACCTTTTCCTGCATGAGTAGAAGATATGAACCAGATCTGGTTGTAGAACCAGAAACTGCTGATTTGCTCTTTGGACTTTAGAAAGATTGCTGATATCTTTGCTGACTTTAGTCGAAAAACGATGTTCTTCTTCCAGGCTAGGCTAACAGTTAGCCAAACAATATTTATAATTTTTATAATTTTACATACTTGTAAAACTACTCTTTCCCATAAATGACACACAGGTGTGAAAGAACTCTTCATTATTAAACCTCCGCACTTTTGCACAAACTTTTTTGTTTATTTTTTACAGTTTTTTCACCCGAACAACATTGTGTTACAATGCAAACGTATAGTGACCAGAGGATTGTTGTTCCCAACCTTTCTCCTTTAGGTGGCAAAATAAATGTTTTTGCTTCTGTCTGTCTGCCTTGTCTCTCTGTTAGCAAAACATCTCATGAACCAGTGGATGGATTCCATTGAAACTTTCAGGAAGTAATCTAAAACTGATTAAATTTTGGACTGGATAGTAGAACTTAGCGAACACAAACGTGGCTATAACTCTGTCAGGGTTACAAATACGGAGCTAAAATCTGGTGTGGTAGTAGCTGAGAGTCAGCCCCATCACATATTCCAAGAGCTACACAGCATCTTCACTGAGAACTTTGGCATTAACAGACCAAATTTTAGTTCTATATCTGTAAAACTGACGGAGTTATAACTACATCCATGTCCATCCCTGAAAGGTTAACTTTCAGCTCAGTTCTCAGGAGTTCCTCTGAGATCCTCGATAAACATCAGCTACAGCTGGATTCTGACCGTCTCTGGAGTTTTTAAACAATCTAAGCTGAAGCTTTCTCTGAATCGCTGTCAGCCATGATTTCTGCTGCTTTCATGCCTTAAAGATGGCCACTTTGGTGCTTTTAGCTGACTCGTTAAAATACACTTTCCATTAAAGGATTTTCCTCCTTGTTTTCCCTTCTCTTGTGCCAGGTTTGCAAATGATGCGGCGGAGGGTCTCAAGATAAAGACCAGCTGTCCCTGAAGAGCCCTTAAAGGTCCATCTCTGTGTGTGTGTGTGTGTGTGTGTGTGTACAGCTGGTTTTTAAAAGTCCAGCTCTTTTAATGTGGGCCAAGAAGGAACTGTAAGATTAACTGTATCTTTTCGTGCTCTCAGCCCGTTTTTAAAGCCGGATGTGGGTCAGACCGGTTCTTTTTATACTCTGGTCTCATTATAATTTTAGGTCGCTCAGCTTTTTGTATTGAGGAGCTCCTGAAATAAATCAGAAACGTCCCTGATCTGCCACTGAGCGCTGCTCGTTTGTTCCTTTCTGTGTCTGTTTAACCGCTGCACTCGGGAATAACCGAACAAAGACTGAAGCCACCGCCATCAAGTATCGCTCTGTAAACGCGTCAGAGCGGACCGCGCACGCCGCGGGTCCCAGAGAGGCAGGTGGACATGAAAGGACGGGGACAGGGGGGGCTGTCTCTGCAGGGATGGTGTCCAGAAATAGAAAGGGTCAGAGGGGACAGTATTGATCAGTAGGACGGGTCATCGGATCAGCTGGTGGAGACTGCAGGTGTCTCTGAGCATGAGACGGGATTAAAGCCAGAGGACAGAGACACAACTGTAGACAGAGACACAACTGTAGACAGAGACACAACTG